>NC_134483.1:196766377-196961870 GCF_040206685.1 Ascaphus truei | reverse complement strand
CCTGTTGGCGGCCCTGTCCTCATTCTCTCTCTACTTCCCCCCCATTTTCTCTCACCCTCTCCCATTGTCTCCCCCTATTCTCTCTCCCTTCCCTCCCCCCCCCCATTCGCTCAATCCCCTCTATTCTCTGTCTCCCCACCCATCTCCCTTCTCCCCCCCCCATTCGCTCAATCCCTTCTTCTCTCTCTCTCCCCCCTCTCTTCTCTCCCCCCCCCACACACACACACTCCCAAATACATATAAAAAATACCCCCACACTCCCGAATACATATAAAAATAACCCCACGCCCCCGAATACATTTTAAAAATACCCCCACTCCCCCGAATACATTTAAAAAATAGCCCCACATCCCCAATACATTTAAAAAATAGCCCCACCTCCCCAATACATTTAAAAAAATAGCTCCACCTCCCCAATACATTTAAAAAATACCCCCACCTCCCCCCTCATCATGATCTCATCTCCCCAGACTGGCCCCCATGCCCCATCATCGTATTCCCCACCCCCTGCCTCCCATCTTTATCTGCCCAGGCTGGCCCCCATGCCCCATCATCATATTTCCCCCCCCCATGCCCCATCATCATATTTCCCCCCTCCCCATGCCCCATCATCATATTCCCCTCCCCCATCATCATATTCCCCCCCCCCATGCCCCATCATCATATTCCCCCCCATGCCCCATCATCATATTCCCCCCCCATGCCCCATCATCATATTCCCCCCCCATGCCCCATCATCATATTCCCCCCCCCATGCCCCATCATCATATTCCCCCCCCTCATGCCCCATCATCATATTCCCCCCCATGCCCCATCATCATATTCCCCCCCCTCATGCCCCATCATCATATTCCCCACCCATGCCCCATCATCATATTCCCCCCCCATGCCCCATCATCATATCCCCCCCCCCATGCCCCATCATCATATTCCCCCCCCCATGCCCCATCATCATATTCCCCCCCCCATGCCCCATCATCATATTCCCCCCCATGCCCCATCATCATATTCCCCCCCCCCCCATGCCCCATCATCCTCTCGGCCTCTCTCCCCCCCCCCCCCCCCCCTTGTCCTTACCTTATTCCAGGCAGGAGGCAGTCTCACAGAAGTCTTTTGCAGCTATCTCAGCTGTTGGCTCCGCCCCCGCTGTCCTCCCACACACGGCATGTGTGCAGGATGACTGTGCCCGGCCACCGTCCGACTCCAGTCCCAGCAGTCTCACACACACACACACACACACACACACACACACACACACACACACACACACACACACACACACACACACACACACACACACACACACACACACACACACTGACACTCAGACACACACACACACACACACACACACACTGACACTCAGACACACACACACACACACTGACACTCAGACACAGACACACACACACAGTGACACACACACAGAGAATAGAATGCAGTCTCTCCGCCGGGGTTTTGACTCCGCCCCCGTGTCCTCCCACACGGCACGAGTGCAGATTGACTGCACCCGGCCACCGTACGCCTCCAGCCCCTGCAGGACAGATATTACTTCTGCCCGTGCTGCTCGCTTCCCCCATACCCGCGCTCGCTTCTCCCGCGGCCAAAACTTTTAACCGCCGCCCACACGCTCGCCAACACACACGACTGCCACGCTGGTTGTGAGGGGGCCGCAAAAATATCCGTTGCGGGCCGCATGCGGCCCGCGGGCCGCATGTTTGACATGCCTGCTCTAGTGGGACATCAAACATCTGGATTACTGGAGGACCTCTACCCACCCTTCTGCTCTGTGCTAGGGGTGAGGGAGAGTTGTTTTGTGGTGGTTATTGACCTAATATCAATTCTGTTTTCTTCGCTACCAGACTCTCTGGAAAGTATTGATAGTTAGTGAGCTACTCAGGGCATATTATTGGTGTTTATAGACAAGACCCTTAAACGTGTGTCTAGTTAAGTGTATTGCTGAACTGATAGCACACTGTCGGTAAATTTGGGTCAACATACGCTGCAAGTCCATATCTATGTATCTTAATCAATCTTACCATTGTACAGCATTAGCTTATTATGGGCAATGAATGCTGAGGTACAGAGAAGTGTTTCCACTGGTTGGGCTGTTCTCGAGGGACGGTCCTAAGAAGGCTGAGATAATGTCTTGTGACTGTTAGTACTGTTTCAGGGGCAGCCACTTTCTACCCGTGTCTGACTTCTGTTATAGTATCAGGGATAGGCAGTTTTAGCAGTTATTTATACTGTATACTGAAAGCGGCAGCCTGCCTCTGTTATCTTCAGAATTACTATATTGCTTGTACACATTAGGTACCGCAGATACAACGAAGAATGATGGTGTGGATTCAATATACACAATGAGCTCGGTTTCTGCCCATGAGGTGGATTATCTCTTTGTATTCCCAATCACTCAGATCGCAACAGAGACACAATGTATGTCATATGAAGGTAGTACAATTTGCAGAAGTCCTCTCCTCTTAGATTAAAGGGAAACGTTCTGAAAAGTACAAACAATGTTGCCTTCATAAGATAGACTAAGTGGTGCATGATGGTGAGGTCGACCTAGAATTCCAAGTCTAATGCAGAACAATAGCCTGGTGCAGTTGAAAAGAGGGAGTGTGTCCACGTGTAAGTGATTTCAAGAGGGGTCAGTGATTTGAGGAGGGGTCACTAGTGCAGTAAGAATATTGTCACAGATAACCCCATGGGCTGCCCTGGTATTTTACGACTGTGAAGTGTGTGGAACAATAAACTCACTGATAAGCTTATCACTAGGTTTCCATATCTTTTTCTGCGCTCAGCTATTGAACTAACTTGCTGGGTCAGTATGGATCAATGCTGTATAACGCACATAGATAGGTTCCTGCTTAGTGTCCTCCAAAAACATGAGTTTATCTCTCAAGGCATAGATAAATATCCTTGTGTACTCAAAGGATCTCCCCTTGTATTCTGATCCTCTTATTCAAATCTTCATTAGATACATTTCCAACAATCTAGTTGGGTTGATTGGTAATTTGGGTCTATGTTTCCCCACTGACCAAAGAATCAATTCAATTTAAAATGCATTGGGATCCCAATCATGTCTTTAGGGAATAGAAGTGATGTTGCATTTTGGAGTGGACATGTTAATCAATTGCATTTTTTGAAAGGACTTTTCTTCTCTTGGTTGGTTTCTCTAATCCATTTAGCTCTCCCCAGGAGGTGACAGATGCTTAGATTGTGCACTTCCTGTTGTTCAGCTCCAGGGTCCCCTGGATCTAAGCATCTCTACCATTTGTTGCATTACCTGCAGATGGGGGGAAGGGAGCAGAGATCTGGCTGCTGTTTTGTGTGATGTGGGGTGTTTGATCATGGGTTTGTGGTCAGTTCTTCTTGGATTTATTTTAAATTGACTTGTGCTACCCCTCTGTGAGTGGATTCTCCAAATATTTTCCTCTCAAAAAATAAATCGTCACTCCTTGGTTTGCTAACTACATGGCAGGGGGGCAGCCTTGAATTCCTTCACTGAAAATATTGCAGCATATAATGATACTAAGTACTCATCTGCATTTCTTGGGAAGTGGGAATATATAATAATGCCATTTATAGCCATCAATCACTTTAAATTAGGGATGTTCAATGGCAAATAACCAACTCACATCCCATTCTCCAAGAAAATGCATTACTGCATTATTTAATTATGATAGGTGTGTGTCGCTCCATAAAAACTGTTTTCGTAGTGCTTCTCTGAAGACATATTAATCTACTCTAGTGACTCTAAACCAAAAAGATTATAGGGCGTATCTCATAGACTGTAATTAGTCTAGAGGTAGAAACTATAAAACAAGATAATCTAAACAATACAGATAATGTGGGCAATATACAGCCAGAGTCTAGCTGTATTTTGCTCATATTGACCACATTGTCTGTATTGTTATCTTGATTTCTTGATAGCCTAGCTGCTAGACTATCAAAAAATCAATAGACTATCATTGATATACACATAATATACACTACTTCAGTCTCTTCTGTATTCTACAAGTGCTGCTCTATATCCTTTACCATCCAAAAAAGGTCATGTCAAAGTGTAAGTAATATCTAGTATATAGCGTGCACTACTCAGTAGGCGGGGACAGAAAAACAAACAAAAACAACGTGACTGTCCAGTTCTCTCAGGCTGGGGCCATGGTACTGCAGACCTTGCGGGGTCGTCTGCACATTGAGCTAACAGACTGCCTTAAGGCAGTGTTCGCGTGCATGCAGCGTGCGGGCGCGTCCGTGCAGAAGCAGGAGGGGGCACCCGTTGCGTGAGAAATCTGTTAAACTAATTTCTCAGCGCGACAGACAAGTCACGTGAACGGTTCGTCCAATGAGATCGATCCAGCTCCGTGACGCCCCCAGGAACGCCCACCACGGCCTGTCCACCATGACCAGGGAAAGCATCCACTTTCCCACAGCCTCCGCATGCCTCAGCGTGGGCGAAGGCACCATGGCCCGGACCTAAAGCTTTGTTTTATAATAATAGAGCAGCCCCTGGATTCCTTCCAGGCCTGCATGATGAGTGTTCTGCTTGCCCTCTGCTTGATGTTAGAGAGCAGTGAGAGTCTTCACACCATATTAGTGTTTTCTCTATTGTCTATTTGAAAAGGTTACCAGGCTTTTGGGATTTAGTTAATTAATGGCTGTAAATCTCTCATGAGTTCCCGTGACTTATGCTCCTCTGGGGCAGTGGTTCCCAACCCTTTTCACATTTTGCGCCTCCTGCTAGAAAATATTTGTTCTGGGAACCCCTAATTAATAAATCTTATTACCTATTCATCAGACTATTGCTTTCAAAACTCTGTGACCGATCCCAAGCAGTACAGAGGTGGTAGACGAGCACACACACTTAATAACCACACCTCGGTGTGCAGATCGAATGGGTGTTATACCTTTCAATAACTGCCAGAGCTTCCCATGTCATGCCCCACCGGCATTGCGGGGAGCTACTTTGGAATCTCCTGCTGTATTTTACAGCTGTACCACCCGTGCCAACGTGCTGCTTGGGACCTTACTAAGTGAGCAGTCCCAACACGGGCTCAGTAACTGTTAGGGATCTGCCATCACATTTGTATTTTTTTTCACCGGCCTCCTTGGAGGCCCTTCCCGAACCCCTAGAGGTTCTTCAACCCTCTGTTGGGAATCACTGCTGTCTGGTAAACTCTCTTTTAGAGTCCACGTGATTCAAGCGACTGGCCACATGATTCCATACTTACAAGAGATTGGCTTAGCTAGAGCAATAGCTGCCACCTATTGTGTTTCCTAGGTGAGAGGAGATTGCAGTGAGTTTCATTGCCCTGTTACAAAGAGTCCTGAGAATCACTGCAAGGGAACAGTTAAAGGCTGTGCTAATATCTGAATGGCAGAGACAAGCTTTCTTTTTAAAGGAGCAAAGTTGGATCCAATGGCATCATTCTTGGAAACTTTTAGATACAATAACTGTATTCACGGCTTGGATACATTCAGTTAGACATTCACAAGGTGCCACTGTGCCGGCGTGCACCATTTATACTGGTTTTAAAACCTTAATTGACTCGCAGGGCAGAATACGCGTGGCTGTTTCCTTACCATGTGTTAAATTCAGTGCATCTGATCTGGCAACTAAACATCGGAAGGTGTATTCGGTGTCAATTATGAGAATTGAATGGGGTTAGCAGCACAAAAGGTTAGCAACTGAAGTTTAACCAAAAAGACAGACATTGCAGATGTTTTTTTAATACGGATCTACATTTTCAGAACAAACCTTATTCAACGCTTAGCATACATTTGTAATAACATGTACATCATTCCTCTGAAAAAGGTTTCCTGTATTATCAGAACATCATATTTATTTGTCTTTTTACAACATAATTGCAGATATTGCACCCCCCTCTTGCTTATAATATATATATATATATATATTAATTGAGCATGTTTGCATGCATTTGATGCCTGCATCTCATTTCTTGTTTAGCATACCTCTTGTATACCTTTTGCTATGGGATTTATGCACCCACGATTAAATGCAGCACACTTATGAAGGTCACCCTTGGAGAAAAGAGGGTACATTGCAAACATAGGCAGAACAAGTTTTCAAAAACATTAAGAGAAAATTGTTTAGACTGGAAGTTACAGTATTGTGAAATATAGACAAGTTGTCTACAGCGCTCAGCAGGAGTGATAGCAGAAGAATTCGATGAGCTTGCAAACAATCATCTAATGTCTCACATCCTTTCTGATTCATCTGAAGCATCTAAACCATCCCCCGCCCCCTATTCAGAAAGGCCGCATATTTCATTCACGTTTTTTTTTCAATTGTACTGCCCACAAATAAAATTGTTTTTTTTCAGCCACACACGTGGCTGTATCCATGGTATGTTATAACCCCATAGCTCAAGTCTTCATATGCCGTGTGAGTTTTACAGCATTGCTATTGTCGTTTGTTTGTAAAACGCCAACATATTCGGCAGCGCTGTACAATGGGGGTACAGAGTTATGTAGATGACATCAATAAAATGGCGTGGCAAGTAAGGACACTCAAGCACAAACACATACAGGAGGTAACGAGGGCCCTGCTCGTGGGAACTTACAATCAAGAAGATTGTAATATCACGTATTGCATCCAAGCTCAACAGAATATGTTTTTTTCATGTATATTTAGTACGGCGTGTGATCAGGCTGGCCACCTTCTGTCGAAGGCTAACCCGGAGACTTTTTCAATTTCAATTTTTTAAATTAAAGTAAGTTTATTTATATATTTAACTCTCTTACCTTCTCCGCAGCGGCATCTCCTCCTGCATGATCCCGTCAACATGGCTCCACGAGTCAAAAGGTTGCCATGACAGTGGGACATCACATGACGTTGCAGTGCCACAGGGTGTACCTTGCGCCGCGGCATCCCGTTGTCATGGTAACACGCCGCCATTGGATGTTGCGGGATCATGCAGGGGGAGATGCCGCTGCGGGAGAACGTAGGAACTGAGGCCCCGTCCGGATATTTCATATATAAGCTCGTAGCCCGGAGATACCTGACCGAAACGCGTAGTCTCTGGGTCAAACCCGGAGTGGTGGCAACCCTGAGTGTGATGAGGTTAAATAATCCATATAAAAAAAGTCATGCAAAAGTCCATTCACTTGGCAGGAGAACAACATTAAATGTAACGTTTTAAATGGTTGGCCTGGTTCTCTCGTTTTGTGCCAGTATTTTGCTCAATTTAATATTGACATTGACCATTTCACAACCCGATCAGACATTACAAAAAGGGGCTATTTGTTGTGTCTTTCATCTGCACAGAACCTGATTATATTCAAATGTATGGATTCTCACTGCAGAAATAATCGGTAGTTCAGTGAAAAAACTCACTATATCAAACGTAGAACATACAAGAGCAAAAAAAAGCCCTGTTGCCTGTCTTTGTAGTGGACAAATAAGCTGTTAAGTACATTCATTGTGTTGATTGTCTTGGCGCAGTTGGTGGATGTACTGTACAAGCTCTCATGAGTCTCTGTCCTTTTGTCCATACTTAAGTGTACATCAGTGATCTGATATCCAAAGTCACATGTTTATTGATTTGTCTGGGCTTGTTCTGTGTCAGCTTATATTTATTTGTTGTTGTTTTTCACAAGGACTCTTAGATTGTAACCTCTGGAAGTCCACATTACATTACCACATGTATTACTACTGTGAAGCGCTATGTACATTAATGGCGCTATATAAATAAAGACATACAATACAATACAATACAAGTCCTTTCCCCATTGTGCGCTTAATGTTTGCTGCACGTATTGTATTACATTGTCCTGTATTCGAATTTCTGTTTTGTAAAGTGCTGCATACACTGCTATATAAATCCAAAATAGAAATACAAATAACATTATGCTCAGAAAAAAAATCTTTTTTTCAAGTGTGTCTGTTTCACTAAAACCCATACGCGCTTCATTGCCAAAAAGTCTATGGAAAGCGGGTGCAGGAACGCAGCAATGAATTTATCAAATAAATTAAAAAAACTTTGCTTTCAATTGGATTTGTTTTATCGGATAAATCCGGTGAAGATTTTATTGCCCCTGTTTTGTAGCCTGGGGCAAAGAAAAATAATATTCCACAGTGCAATGCAGCTCAAGGGCAGCAGAAAGCAGATTCTAAACGCATAATATGTAGCTGCTTAGATTGCTTAGATTGTAAGCTCTTCGGGGCAGGGATTTCCTTTCCCATTGTCTGATTTTGCTGCACTTATTGTATTATTATAATTCCCTGTACTGTACTCTTTGTGAAGCGCTGAGTACACTTTTGGCGCTATATAAATAAAGACATACAATACAGCTGCAAAATAAGCATTCGTTCTATTTACAAGTACAGTAGTAATGGGCAGGCCCCTATAAATAAATGTTATTTGGAAGGGCAAATATTTGGTACTATGTCACCTTAAATATTCACACCGAGCCCCCCCACATGTTACGTTAAACCAAACTCCAAACGGATGATCCGTGAGTCAATGTTGGCCACCTTTGTGTATGTTACTGGTTATACTGATTACATGTGACTCGGTGCGCATATCTCTGCATGGAAATATATGTAAAAAAAAACAGACACCCACATGAGCTGCAGTGAAAATGACCAGATCTCCCCCCCCCCCCCCCACTCGTATCCCATCATAACATCATGCAGTAGCTGCATTTTATTACAAAGGTATTTTTTTAATGCATTTTTTTGTCCCCTTGGCCATTAAGTGATATTCTTTTTAAACAATGAAAGTTGTGATTTTGTTGAAACTAGTCAAATCCCAGTGCTTTGTTTCCCTAATTTCTTTACTTTGTTGTTAATAGCATATAAATGCTAAATTGTGATGCTGAGGCACAAAAGGCAGAGTGACACTAGGGGAGAATTAATCCTGTTTAACTTGCATTTTAGTTGTCTGCATGCAACCTGGCATTCTTTGTACATTCACTGCCCTTTGGTGTACGTGCTAATCAGCAATGTCATTTGTATGGAAATTGATTTGATGACTAATTACAAAACAACCAGCCTTTGCATAGCCAAGGGTTTGAACTGAGAAAAAAGGGAAGAGTCTTGTTTTGTTGATTATTGGGTGAGTGTGAGCCTTATTAAACAAATATATGCTGGAGTGTTTCAATCATGCTGTAAAACTTTCCTGGACTTGAATCGTTATATTTCATTCAGTTCAAATAAATTCTATATTTAGTCTGCCTAATTGACGCTCAGGATTTATAATCCTTTGTTAACAGCGGTATTTACTAGTTATTTAACAATGGTCTTGGGTGGATTATGGTGTTCAGAGGAATAACACGCTGATAAAGTGCTACAGCACGAAACACGTAGGGTGGGTTTCTTTACCTCCATTTTGTACCATGGCCAATTCAGTTTGTATGTTTATTGGAGTTCACCCCTCGACTTCTTTTCTCTCTCATTGGTACGGCACCGCACTTTCATGCGCTTGTCTCCCTTTACTAAGTTATTTAGCCCGCAGTGAGGCATCAGTACACTGTATGTTTAACATTGTAGCATGCTTTCTATTGTGTTGCATACCATAGGCAGAAGTCATTGGCCAATCTAATCTACTCCATTTTCTTGGAACCGTCTTGGTTTCCTGTCCTGTTTCGGTTCCTCTCACCCCACACGTACATTGTTATACTGTGATATGTGATCTGGCCCTTTAGTCTGCGGCCATGGTGACCGCGCACTCGCGTCTGTGCGCGTGACCTCATCCGCTTTTTAGTTCCAGCGAATTGAGACAAGGGTAGATGTGTCAGGGGGCGTGACCGTGATGTCACCGCAGCCAGGACTATAAGCGCGGCCTTACTCTATCCCAGTGGTGCGCAAACTGGGGGGCCAGGAGATTCTTTTGGGGGGGGGCGTGGGCAGTTGCAGAGGCCCCGCCCTCTTACCCAAAGCATTTGTTTTAATGCCGGGGGATCGCGTGAGGCCCCTGCAACACCCCACTTACCTTGTTTCAGCCGGCTGTGTGACGCGTCGCCATGGCAACGCGGCATCAAATGACTCCGTGGGGCCATGTGACATGACATGCGCCAAATGACGCCGCGGGTCACGTGACATTATGTCACATGACCCCACAGCGTCATTTGACGCGGATGTAAGGTAGGGGGGGCACGCCTTACCGGGGCAAACTAGACAGGGGGCGCAGCAGGAAAAGTTTGCGCTCCCCTGCTCTATCCCGTACAAAGTACCTCTCACTGTATCTTATTTAAATGTTTGTGGTACTTGAAAGTTCACATTTGAAACAATGGTTTCATTTTCATAATAGGGTATACAGTTTTTCGGGGGGTGGGGGGAGAATAGGATCACAGTTGTCTTGTTATAGGCTCCTTAGTAGACCAGGGAACAGCCAGACATTTCAACTTGTTTATTCCCTTCGGAGATGCTACTCAATAAAGGAAGTTGTCATTAAGCTAAGTATGTCTGAGGGTTATGCAGAAGCTCAAGGCTTCCAGTCAAGTAGTTAAACCTTAAAAGAAGGGAACTGAAAGGCATTACCAGGCTGAGAGAAGATGAATTGTTTGCTAATTCTAGACCTTAATTGTTATTTAGACCATTTGCACGTTACTTCAGCATAAGCAGGGTGGACAAAGAACAATGCATATAAAATGACCCACCTTAAATACAAAACCTTTTCAAGTCAAATGTTACTTTCCAATTGAGGGCCTTATTAAATATTGTCCGAAGTGGTTCGATCGAACCGTTATTATTTGGAAACTACCATTGAAGTAAATGGAACAGCCGATTCGGATTATATTGAATTATATGTATTTTACGTTCGCAATTAAGCATCTTCCCATGGGAATGGTTGGTAGATGGGTTTTAAATATTCAATTTTTCACTCTGTTTGAATCTTGATAACTTGTATCAGTTGCATGATTGGGGCTGAATCTGGAGTCAAGGTTACGGAGAGGCCAGTGAGGGTTCTGGTAAACTTAGGTAGCGTTTGGAAATTAAACTGGCTGTCTGTCCGTAGTATCTAGTAACGCCTGAGGTTTACAAGGTTGTATTGTTTAGGAGAGACTACAGTAATTGTATTGAACACACACACACACACACACACACACACACACACACACACACACACACACACACACCCCCTCCCCCACCCTGTTAGTCTTGAAATGTTCACAAATAATTTTCCCTTGCTTTTAGATTTTCTGTTTCATTTTAAATTCAAATTTTTTATAAATATTTTGGTGGGTTTTAGTCCATACAAATAATGTTGCAAAATAATTTTATTTTAGGGTGCAACGATTGCACAGGGCTGTAAAAATTGCAGAGCAGAAGCGGGAACGTGAACAGAATCTTTAGATTGTTGAAAACTTGTGTCATTTAATTGAGTCGTATTGGAGGATATGTAATGTTATACTATGGACATTTGGTGCTATGCTTTATACTAGTGTACAAGTTTCACAATCCCACCAAGACTATTTTTTTTTAATGATGTTTCGCTTCGTGGTTTTCTTGTCCATTTGTTCATCTTAACAGATATGGATTATAATGTCACAAGACAATCAGACATCAATACAGTTCCTTTATTTTCCTGAGCTGTGCGTCAGTGGCCCTTAACTCCAGCATGTAATGGTTCGAAGAACAAATATTGAACGGTGCTTTTATTACACCTCCTTGCCGCTCTGAGAATCGCTTCTCAGAGGCTTCTTATTTTTCAACCATAGTAGCACAAGCTGTGTATCCTTTTACGAAACCCATGCTTGATAAGAAAGAAGACTTGTTAAATGAATTGCACGTTGCTTTGCTATTTGGACATAAAGGGGGATGCTGTAACAAAGCTTCCACCCTGAAAACAACTTCAGTAAAACTAAAGGGAAAAAAGCATCATGTTAATTCATTTTATTTTTCCTTGATAAATCTGATTCTGTTTTTTGTTTTTTGCACCAGTTTTGGAGCAGGGAGATATTGACAGATAAAGATGAGAGGGCTCTTATTATACGCAGGCAATTTTGACCTTAAATACTAAGTGCGTTTTTCTATATATACGCGGAAGACGCCATTTGAGACATTTGTCGACAAAATCCCAATTGCAGTAAATGTACGACTGTTTGGCGTATATAGAATTACCCCCCTCAAATGAATGGGAGTAAAGACGCGATAAAGCTTTACACCCTTTAGTGAATATGGGACTAAAATAAGTACTTCCTCCCTGCATTTTTTAGAGGTGCGGTTACGTCCCACAATGACTTATTTTGAAAGTGAGCTTTGTGTGATTCCCTTTAAAGCAGCAACCCTGCTTCCCTTATTTAAAATCATTTTTTAGAGTTATAGGATTAAAGCAGGCGGTCTCTGAAAGTTAACTGGGTTAATTTCATCTCCGGGGACCCCCTGCTTCCCTACAAACTCACCTCTACAGTGGGTGCCAGTAGCAGCAACGGCTGGGCTATGTGGGGCTATTGAAATGGTGGATTTAAACTCCCCCGTCACGCTGGCTGATAGGCAGCTTCCTATTGGCCGTATGACCAGGACATTTAAACCTGCGGAGCTGCTACCGGCATCACCTACGGGAGATAAGTGTCTCGGGGAGCAGGGGGTCCCCGGAGCTGAAATGAACGCGGTTCAGCTCCGGAGACCCCCTGCTTCTTACTTAGGGAAAAACATTTTTTGGGGAGGGGGGATTAAGGGGGCGGCATTTGCTTCTTTAAAGCAGTTCACCAACATTATTTGTTTATATTTTTTTCCTAGATGTTTTTTTTTATTGTGTTATATTTTTTTTTATTTAAAAAGACTGAAATCCTACAGTAAAGTGTCCATATGGCACCCCAACCCCTGCATTTTATTCTCACTCAGCTTCTCGCCTACATTTTTTATATTTTCATCCACCCCGTTCTAATTCATTGGCTCAGTACAATTTCCTCTCCCCCTACCCTCCCCCCATTCACTAGGCCCAGTAAAAGTAACATTGAACAGACAATTAAATATTTTGTGAGCAACTGAGCTAATAAACATGACATGCATTCTCCTAATGTGGTGGCTTAGACAAATATATCTTCTTGGACTTGGGGTGTCTTGGAGGTAAAATAGATGAGACTTCTGCCTCTGAAAATCCTCCTATTTATTAAGGTGAACAAAACAGCAGTATTATGTATTGCAGCAGATATTATAATGTGATATTCCCAATCCTGTACATTTTCCCTCCATTTTGTAGCTGTAGAATTCTTCACAAGTTTTGAAGAGAAACCTCCCAGGCGAGTGAGCCTGTGTTACATGTAAGAAACTGGACCAAAACTTTTCATTCGTTTGACGTAGCTACAAGAAGAAGATACCAACCAACGTGTGCATGAAAGCAAGCTTTTCCTGATACATAAACATATCTCCATTACAGATATACACACACACACACACACACACACACACACACACACACACACACACACACACACACACACACACACACACACACACACACACACACACACACACACACACACACACACACTACCAGCAAAGGTAAGGAGACAACAGCACTCAGAAGGTATAAGCAGCTATAAACTGTATTATTTATTATCCCCCCTGAGGAAGGTCCCGTTCAGCGGACCGAAACGTTGGATATATGTGCAAGTTTCTTTAATACAGTTTATAGCTGCTTATACCTTCTGAGTGCTGTTGTCTCCTTACCTTTGCTGGTAATGTATGCTTTATTATTTTTTATGACATAAGCACCAGGTCATTATATCACTACAGGAGTGCCAGATATTCATGATATATATATATATCTATATATATATACAGCTAAACCCCGTTATAGCGCGGTCCTTGGGAACCACCCGATCCGACCGCGTTAGAACCGGGGTCGCGCTAATTTAAAAAAAAATATGGCCACCGCGCGCCTGATCGGGAGGGAGGAGGGAATGAAGGAAGAGGTGGCCGCAAGCCCTACACGTCGCCCAGCAACGGCAAGTCCAGCCGCAACCTGCTCCTTACCTCCCACCACCGGCATCCATCCCCCTCCACTGGCATCCACTTCCTCCCCCCCCCCCCGAGGCCCCCACACTTACCGGCCCTCCGCGGCATAATCAGTTTTGGGCCTAGCCCACGCGGCCCTCCGAGTCCCAGCCTGCTCCTCACTCACCCCCCCAACCGGCATCCACACCACCTCCTCCCGACACCCCCCCTCCTCCCGACACCCCCCCCTCCTCCCGACACCACCCCCCTCCTCCCGACACCCCCCCGCGCCTCCCGACACCCCCCCCCTCCTCCTGATGCCAGCTCCGCTCCGATCTCAGCAGCCGACACCAAAGGTAGGGAGGGGGAGTGGGAGGTGTGGTGTGCTGTGCAGTGTAGTGTGCTGTGAGAGTGTGCTGTGAGTGCTGTGAGAGTGTGCTGTGAGAGTGTGTGCAGTGTGCAGTGAGAGAGTGTGCAGTGAGAGTGAGTGCTGTGAGTGTGTGCAGTGTGCAGTGAGAGTGTGTGCAGTGTGCAGTGAGAGTGTGTGCTGTGAGCAGTGTGTGCTGTGAGCAGTGTGTGCTGTGAGCAGTGTGCAGTGAGTGCTGGGAGTGTGTGCAGTGTGTGCAGTGAGTGCTGGGAGTGTGTGCAGTGTGCAGTGAGTGTGTGCAGTGAGTGTGTGCAGTGTGCAGTGAGTGTGTGCAGTGTGCAGTGAGAGTGAGTGCTGGGAATGTGTGCAGAGTGTGTGTGCAGTGTGCTGTGTGCAGTGAGTGCTGGGAGCGTGTGGAGTGTGCAGTGTGCAGTGTTTGCAGTGAGAGTGTGTGCAGTGAGTGCTGGGAGTGTGCAGTGTGCAGTGAGTGTGTGCAGTGTGCAGTGTGCAGTGAGAGTGTGTGCTGTGAGCAGTGTGCAGTGAGAGTGTGTGCTGTGAGCAGTGTGCAGTGAGTGCTGGGAGTGTGTGCTGGGAGTGTGTGCAGTGAGTGTGTGCAGTGAGTGTGTGCAGTGAGTGTGTGCAGTGTGCAATTTTTTTTTTATAAAAAATGTTTGAATTTTTTTTTTTAAACGGGAGCCACGTGAAAACCGCGTTATAAGGGGTTAAGCTGTATATATTTATACACATACATACATATACGGAGTAAGAGAACTCTAGTTGCTATCCAAGTAGTTTATATGAGGTCAGTCACTGGTTAAAAGAGGAAACAAAGCACGCGTCTTATGTTTCAGGGAAAAAAGGGTTCAGAAGCCATCAGCTATCTTGTAAAATGGAGTCTGGCTTCAAACTGGGCAATAAACTTTGCAAAGTGCAGTGCAAACTGATACAGCTTTCCACTTAAATCACCCACATTTCAAGGCTGTGGAAAAGTAGTTGTGCAGATTGCATGGAGGCAGGCAGTAATACTTACAATGTGTACTCTCAGATGCCTTTGAAGAGCACAGTCTCACTGTGTCAGTCTAAAGAATAAACACAAATATGGATTTTTGTTCTTTTTTTCTTCTTACATATTTCTATTGAGATATTTTTGTGCTGATCACATATTCCTGTGTCTTCCTAATTACACACACTAGTCGTTTTTTTGGGAGGGTGTCCTATTTAGAATAGCGGTGCGCAAACTGGGGGGGGAGGCCCACGCGGCAGTTACAGAGGCCCCACGCCTAAGAGCGCGATGCCTCTGTAAATTTACTTACTGGCTTCTTGTCCACACGGCGTCAAATGATGCACATTACCATGACGACGTGACGTCACATGACCCCGCAGCGTCATTTGACGCATCATTAGAGGCGAGGGGGGGGCGCAACCGAGGAGGCAGCAGGTAAGGGGGGCGCAGGAGCAGGGAGTTTGCGTACGGCTGTAGTTGAACACCCATTTGCTTATACACCCTCCAAACAGTGCCTTTTACTGCACATGGAGAGATACAGATGTAGCCAACGATGATGCACCAGTTAACGCAACACTGGGCGTCAAAGTTGACGCATCCTTTAACACAGGATTTGACGCGACACCATTTAAATAAATGTTGAGGCACGCAAAATGATGCGACGACTGAAGAAGATTAATGCATTAAAAAAAAAAAGACATTGTTATGTCAATGAGGGTAATAACGTTGTCTACATCTGCACCTGTAAACATACCTGAGAACCGTCTGACTTTTCGAGATGCCTGTAACACTTTGCAGTTTGCACAGGTGTTAATAGACAGTGCACCTTGTGGAAGGATAAAACAGCGATGCAGTGATACATTAATACTGGTTTCTTCTCCACAAATTTGCACTATTTTGCCTTTAGTGCCATATGCCAATTCTGCACCTCAATCAGCCAACCCATCTGGGAATGTTCCACTGTCTTCATTTGTAATAGGTGCTATGAACGTCGAGGTGCGCGTCAGTCTTGTTCTAGATATCAATGCGACGGTAATCAGATCTATACGCGTCTCATGTAGATCAGGTGTCCAACTAGAAAGACAAAGGGAAGAGCACCGGAGATATAATAAAAATATTTAAAAAAAATTAGAAATAGAAAAATTAATATACCATACATTTTATTTGGTTTTATTAAAGAAGCTACTCGTTTTTAGTTCATCATAATATTGAAGATATTAATGTGATTAATACAATTTGGTCCTACATAGGCCTTCACATTTTTTTTTAACATTTTGCTGGTAATGATAAAGCACTACTTACCATTCCCCCGGGGAACAAAGCATCTTAAAAGTCTAGGGTTGCAGGTGTCCAGTATTGAACACTGTCCAGTAAAAAATGACAGGTAATGCTGGACATGTACGTGCCAAGTATTACCTCTCTGGACTTAGTGACCTGACGGGAGGGGGGATTTCCCCAAGCAGGGAGAGAGCAGCGCTGTTGTTAGGGGGCTGGGCAGCTTCCTCCATCCTGATTGGCTGCTGCTGGGTAATGCAGCCAATCAGGAGGAGGTGTCAGGAGTAAAACATAAAAATGTGAGGCGCTTCTAATAGAGGTATAATAAACTGTGAATTATACTGTGAACAATTTTTAAAGGTGCTCATATGTGATAAAAGATAATAAATGGTGAACTTCGCTGCTCAACCCTCTGTGGAGGAGACCCAAATCCTCCTGTCATGGGATGTCGGAGAGAAGCTTGTGGGGAGCGCAGATATCACCACATACAGGGAAATATATATATATATATAGTGTAGTGTGTTTAAACAAATTCAATAATAGAAAAGTAATTCACGATTGGGGACTCACACTCTCCCAGTGAAAGATAGGCGGTGGATACAACAATGTGCTTAGACACATAACAAAATCGATGCGCTGCTGTTTCGTGTCACCAGCCCTGCTCCCGAGATGGCGTCGCGTCACTTCCGGTCGCTCCGTGACGTCACTTCCGGTCGCGCTCGATCGAGATGATAAAATCACCGGGTGGCAGGGGAGATGCTGGATGACGTCTCAGGCTGCTGCAGGTTCAACTCTACGCGTTTCGCTGGCTTAGCAGCTACGTCAGGAGTTCAATCTGTAGCATTACACTTCCTAATCTATAAATATACCTCCAATAGGTTCTGATTGGATGGTGGGTTGATTCACCCATTGCTATTGGTTCGAGTGATCACTGGTGATTGGCTAATGGTCGGGACAACAATAAGTCTTAACTAGCAATGTAATACAATATAAATGCAACAATATCTTTAATAATCTTAAAATATTTAAACAAAACTACATATAAATAACAACAAAATTCTAACTATTAACAACTAGTACATATAGAAGCTGACTAATTAATAATATATATATAAAAAACAAGTAATAATAATAACAAATGATTGATAGCTATATACCAAGGGTAACTGTCTGTATGTTGTTACAGAATACTCAACATAACATAACACATATATATATATATATATATATATATATATATATATATATATATATATATATAGCAGGAAGAAGGAAAAAAAAGGGGGGAAGTAGAAAAATACAAAATTAGTATAACATATATGTTAATACAATATACAAACTTAATATATATATATATATATATATATATATATATATATATATATATATAAAAAAAACTTAATATATATATAAAAATATCCATTTATCTATACATATACTCATGTGCATATCACCAAAAACACTAAAAGTCTCCATATATATACAACAATATCTATATAATTCTAAAAACTCATATATATATATATATATAAAACCATTAATAAAATGGTAAAAGATATAATAATAAAAAATTATAATATTAAAAAATATACACACATAAGTATATATATACACATTCATAAATATCTTTCCCCCTCTTTATTAGTGAGGGGAATAGAGAACATAATATTGGTATAATAATAACGATAATAATGATAAAATACTATGATGAAGGGCACTGGAAATAGCTAAAATACAATGGGTTTAGACAATGAAAGAGGAAACACACAGTGTATATAATGAGTGATGAATACAAAACTATATAAAGACACTGATCTCTATATCTGCGTTGAGTCCTGCTGGACTTAACGTTTTTAATCGATGGATCCAAAATGTCTCTCTTTATTAGTACTTTAGTTCGATCACCACCTCTCCAATTAGCCTGGGGGTGGGGGCAAGGAGGGGAGGAAACAGCATGGAGCAGAGAGACTTGTGCGTGGTGTGTGTCGAACGTGTCGCACTTTCACCATTGTGTCCAGTATTTTTGGAGAAGCCCCCAGGTAACCCTACTTAAAACGTTGTTCTGCTTTTACGACTAGCTACTAGAGATATTAATGCAAGCTTAATAAATGAATTAATGAATGATAAAGGTATATCTTATGCTAAGGTATACAATCCTATTCAGGATGATTGACATATAGAAATGATGATCCCCTAAATATTTGGATTTGGTAACCTGGTTGGGTATCAGCATTTTTAACTCAAGTACTGTATATGACAAAGTTAATAGTCTACCCAGTTTGTCAATTAATGTATCCGATTATTTTCAGTGTAAAAATAAACCAGTGGAAAACTGAAGTTTTGCACTGGGTTAAAATGTGCTTTTAATGTGAGTCTATGCCTGTTGGAAGAGTTTCTGAAAGTTTAACTCCTGCCAAAAATGACTTTAGTTGATTAATCTGGCAGGCTTTATACACCAGTGCAAGAGTGGAAGAAACATTAGATAAATCATAGTTTTAGTCTGTTACCTATTTTTCCAAACGTTTTTATTTTTCAGATCAACTTTTACAAGTTAAATTGATGAGGTAATAAATATGCAGAATTCTCATTTTGGCTTAAATTATATGACTTTTTTTTTGTTCTGGCGTAGTTTGAGCTATAGATATTATAAGCCTCATTATGTTGTAGTATTTAGAACATACCCTTCACCAACTGAACATGAGCCGTTGTAATATAAATGAATGCAATACTGTTGAATAGTGTCACTGTAATGTAATTCTATGTAGAGCACTTACTCAAAGAACATTAAAGCTCTCCAATATTTACAAACCCAGACACATACCACTGCCCTCCCAAAAAACAACCCTTCTATTAGGAAGGAATCTTCCAGCTGATTGCAGTGCGTTGTGGAGCACCTGAGCCAAACCCTTAAATATGTATTCCCACTTGAGTGAGTGCAGAATTGTAAACTGATTACCAAAATTGCTGTGAAGAGGCCACTGCTTCCTAATGTATTTCTCAGAACATCTTTACAATTCTGCTGTTCTTGGCACAGAATGACACGTTTACATGAAAAGCCTTATAAGGGTATTCATGTGGAGTTCAACAAATACTCCATGCAAGTAGAGAGGGGCAGGATAAGCCAGTAGTTGTATTGTACGTCTTTATTTATATAGCGCCAAAAGTGTACTCAGCGCTTCACAAAGAATACAGTACAGGGACTTTTAAAAATACAATAAGTGCAGCAAAATCAGACAGGCTCTCAACCTTTTTTCAGCAGGGGTACCCCCTGAAAGATTTTTTACAATCTCGGGGCATCCCAACTCTTCAGATTTCACTTCCTAGTTTAAACGCAAACCCACTCACCCTTCTTTTAACACACACACACACAAACACGCACACACCTTCTTCTTACACACTCCACATTCACCCTCACACATCATACTCAGGCTGAGCTTATTGTGCCTTGCGACGGCGCTCCGAAACAAAGACATTGACTCCGTCGCAAGCGCTTATAGTAAGCACGACGGCAATGGAGCGACCAAAAAATTTGAAGCCGGGAAAATTTGATTTTTTTTAGAGACAGTCGCCACATGTGACTGTCTTTAAACCAATCAAATTGTGCGGCCGGGCCCCTTTTAGTGACATCACTGGCCTTGTCGCCAGTGACGTCGCTAAAAATCAAATTACAATTTTCGCCAGTGGTGACGTCATCGGCCGTGTCGTCATCGCCAGCACTATAAGCGCGGTCTCACCCTTTTACTCAACGCAGACTTCACATGTATCCCCCACTTCTCACACAGCATACTCACCCTCGTTCTTAATCATAAATACCACATTCACCCTCCCCCTTCTCTTATTTACACCACACACCTCTCCCCACCCCAGATAAAGCACTAACCTCTCTCTCCCTAAATAACACACACAACTATCAGAGACTCTCCCCACACAAAGCCCTCACACTTTCCCTCTTTCCACCCACCACCTTCACCACACACCTCAAAACATGTCACCTGGGCTCAGAGCAGAGAGTCTGATTGCAGCCTCTACGTCTACAGGCAGCCTGGGTCATTCGCGCTGAGCAGGGAGCACAGTATTTCTCACAGGGACGTGGCTCCCCTGGCAGAGGGTTGCGGAACCCCAGGGTTCAGAAACACTGTGATAAGCCATCAATCATCTGAAGAGTGTGTAGCCCCCTTTCCCTCTGCCTAAGTGAAGCCGCGGGCGATTACGAGTGCTTCTAATACCTGTACGCTCACAGTAGGCCTAAGCCTTTGCTTCTGGGAGCCTGGGGTAAGCTCTATCTTCTTGTGCACAGCGCCTCCACCTATGAGGGATCCCAGCGTCGGCGGGATAACCTCCTCACAGGAACCAATACTACAGCAATAAGCAATTACATAACACACAATATATATATATAACTGATCTTTACTATAACAATGCTACACATATGACACAGTGTAGTGCAGTGACCCCAACACGTAGTGGTTCCCCCAAAGTACTGAGGGTGCCATGGCACAAATAACCGCTGTGTCCCTTCCAGCAATCCCACCCAAATGTGAGGTAGTGCTACCCCTGTGGATGTAGGTGCATGTTGGGTACCTGTCTGGGTACTCCAGTACCCAGGTGCTGCTTGGCGTGTGTGTTGGAGCGGGTCCCACGTAGCGGGGCTTCCAACACAATTTCCCCATCTCTCCTAAGGGTCCTGATCCTCCTCGCAGTGTGAGCTCCAGCAGGAGGGTCTCACACAATGTCTCAGGGTCCTGTGGCCTGGTTCAGACCACAGAGCGTCATGTGGCCTTCTGGTCCCCGGCGCAGTAATAATAATAATGAGAAGAGTCCCTATCTGGGGCCTTCCCTGCAACACTCCTCTACAGGTGTTTCAGGGCCTAACTGGGACCTAGGGGCAAAGTCTTGGCATAGTACAGGAAGCACTGCTCCCTGGACACTACCTTCTCCCATGCGCTTCTCCGTCAGGACTGAAGTGCGCCCTCCACGCATGCGGAGGATATCCTGTTCCTCTCTCCTGCTCGAATCCCATTGGCTGGGACAGTCCCATGTGGTCTTCCATCCCAACTGAGGATTCTGGGACATGTAGTCCCGCTGCTGCATATGCAGACCCATTCTAAGATGGCCGCCACACTCCTGCCACTGCGCATGCACGTCTCGCCGCTCTACGCATGCGCGACTAACAAAACAGCCGCCCCCACATTCCCGATCGCGCAGAGCCATTCTACCAGCTGAGCAGCTCTGCCGCACCGGAGGCAGGGTACATGTGGAAATTAAGTAGAGTGAAGCAACTTCTACAAAATTTGAGAGGAGGCTTCTCTGAGGGGATGGTGGATGCATGGAACCAGGGAAATAGGGCAAATACAGACATTGACAATGACGCCTTAAGTGCCCTTCAGGATTCAAACCTGTGGCCCTTGTGCCAGTTCTTAATGGCATGTGACTTTAAGGCATTCTGGGAGCTCTGCAGCAGTGATCGGAACTGAAAAGGAGCCCCATTCAGAGCAGCCCGAGGGATCCGGCAACATGAGATCATCACATCATTAGTAATGTTTGCAGCATTTTGCACCCCTGGACATTTTGGCATTAAAGAGGTTAAGGGAATGCTTGTGCTGGGCCTAAGAAATAGCAAGCAACAGCTGGAGATACAAAAGAATGGGGGGGGGGGGGGGCAAAAGCTTTACAATAAGATAAAATAGACATTGGTGCGAGCCAAATACTTGTCTGCTCTCAGTTATAATGTTTAATGGCTTTCATTTCCATGCATGCCCAGGATATTTAGCTACGTGGGGTTTCTGCCATAACCCATAAGTGAGGTGTGTTGCTCATCTCCAGCAGTAAAGCATGCTGATTACTGGGGGGGGGGGGGGGGGAGGGGGGGGGGGAGGGGTGCAACAAATCACAGGGGCTATTTATCTATGTGTTGTCACGTTGTCTGCACTGTATTTCAGCACCTACTTCAACATAAGATAATCATTTCAGGGTATCTATCCTATTTGAAATATATGGTCAGAATACTCCGCTTAACAAAACACGTCCTTTGATATCACCCCGGCATATAATAGCTAACCTGTTAGAAGGTTATCGCTCTGTGTCCACTCGTTACTCTCATGTTAATCAATGTGTTTGTGCACTGTATCAGCATGAGAAGCTTATTAACCAGCTACTTAGATTAGCTACAAGCAACAGATATGTTTTAGGGCTGTTCTATACTGCGTGCGCGCGCGCGGCAGTTATAGTTGGCTGAGGTTAGTCAGCCATTCTATAATGGTGCCGCGCGCGCATGGCAGGGAGCGTGAAACCGGCCGACAGGGGGGAAGATGAAGAAAATAAAGAATTTGTGCCGCTACCGCCGCTGAAATGTATGTATATGTGTGTGTATGTATAAGTGTGTGTGTGTACAATGTTAATAAACAATTTATTAAAGTATTTATTTATAAAAATATTTAACACACACACATATACACATACACACATACACACATACACATACACACAGTACCTCACTAGCTCACAGCATACACACAAAAAGTGTGCGGCGCGCACGGCCGGACACACTATAGAACGGCCCTTAGGAGAGCTTGTGTTTGCTCGTTTGTACCCATCATGAATCAGTTCCTAATGCTAAATGAAAAGGAAAAAATAGAAATATATTCATTGGTATCAGGTGGGGAACATTTGGTCTCTTTTACTCTTGATTTTTCCTACTATTGACAACATGATATGTTCAACTCCAGTCCTCAAGGGCCACCAACAGGTCGGGTTTTAAGGATTTCAGCACAGGTGGCTCAGTCTGAGCCACTGATTGAGCCACCTGTGCTGAAGCAGGGATATCCTTAAAACCTGACCTGTTAGTGCCCCTTGAGGACTGGAGTTGGCCGCCGCTGTTGCACCACATCTGGAGCTTTGACATGATCGTTTCTATCTCTCTGTGGGTTACAGGTACCTCTCCCCTACGTTCTGCAATCCTTGGTCTGCTGTTGGCTCCACCACTGGTGTTAGGGCTCATCCAGGGTGGCGCTGAGCGGGCGCGCTCACACTCGTCCACGATGAGACATGTTGCGACAACGCATGTGGCCTGCGTGAGCGCCCACCTGCGCGTGCCCGTGAGCTGTCCTCGGCGCTCAGTTTCAAGAGAACACAAATCTTTTGAATCTGTAGCTCCGACTTCTGATCACCTGACCTACTTTACCCAATCAGAGGACAGCAAGTCAACAACCAATGCAATACAAACTCTCAATGCTTGTATTGCATTGGTTGTTGACTTGCTGTCCTCTGATTGGGTAAAGTAGGTCAGGTGATCAGAAGTCGGAGCTACAGATTCAAAAGATTTGTGTTCTCTTGAAACTGAAACATCCCAAAGAAATCACCATTCTGTTCCCCCCCTCGTTCACATCTCTCAAGTCCCGTCCCGTCCGTTCACATCTCTCAAGTCCCCCCCCCCCGTTCACATCTCTCAAGTCCCCCCCCCCGTTCACATCTCTCAAGTCCCCCCCCCCCCGCTTCACATCTCTCAAGTCCCCCCCCCCCCCCGCTTCACATCTCTCAAGTCCCCGCCCCCCCCCCCCGCGCCCCCCTGTTCCGTAACAGTTACACTATGGGTCAGATACCCTACATTTTCCATTATTTAGTTCTTTACAGCTAGGTATATACAAATGTGGCATTTTCACTGACAAAGGCTTCTTGATTCCGTAATAAATGTATTTACATAAGATTTTAGAGATGGGTGGGGGGGGGGACGGCGAGAGGGGAAGGCAGAAGAGAGCAGTGGGGGAGAAAGGGGGGGGGAGAGAGAGCAGGGAGAGGGGGGAGGTAGAGAGGGGGGAGGGGGAGAGAAAGAGAGGGGTAGGGAGAGGGAGGGGTAGAGGGAGGGGTAGAGGGAGGGAGGGGGGAGAGAGAGCAGGGGTAGAGGGAGGAGGGGGGAGAGAGGAGGGGGGCAGAGAGGGGGGGGGAGAGAGAGGAGGGGGGGGGAGAGAGGAGGGGTGGGTGGGAGAGAGGAGGGGGGGGGGGGGAGAGAGGAGGGGGGAGGAGGGGTGGCGAAAGAGAGGAGGGGGGGATTTATATATATATACTGTTCCTGCAATAGATGCAGATATATGTCCAGTTCATCGTGCCCCATTGACACGCCCCCGCGCCCCATTGACACGTCTCCCGCGTCTCATTGACACGCCCCCGTGTCCCATTGACGCCCCCGCGTCCCATTGACACGCCCCCGCGCCCCATTTACACGTCTCCCGCGTCCCATTGACACGCCCCCGCGTCCCATTGACACGCCCCCGCGTCCCATTGACACATTCGCAAATTTCTAGCAGGACAAGATTTGTCTCCTGCTTACAGGTGCGTGACGTCACTGCGCATGAGCGCCAGTGCGTCCGCTCCCTACCTAGCTGCAGCCTTAGAAAGCTGCTCGATTCATCCACCAACCTTTCAATAAAATTCCCCTTCCTTCTCTTGCCTTAGAGTCTGTCACTCTTCATCTTCAAAGCATGACCTCTTGTGCTCGTGTTTCCTGTACGCTACAAAATGCATTCCTCCTGTAAAGTATTTATGCCTTTGGGGATTCCCTCCTCTTTTTCTAAGGACAAGATTAACACTAAAACATGCACTGCTTAGTTAATATGGCCCGTGGCATTTTAAAGCAGCAATGCCCCCCACCTCAATTATTTTTACCACATCCCTCCCATCCCCTCCTTAAGAGTTGTCCTCCAGAGCTGAACCACACTATTTTAAGCTCCAGGGACTCACGGTGAAGTTGCAGCTTTAAAAATGGCTGAGAAAATCTTATGGCCCAACAGACTAATAGGAAGCCGCAAGATCATTGGTTGCGCCTTCTTATTAGAAAAACAGGACGTAATGCCGGTAACTTCACAGGTAAGTATATAACTGGAGTGTGCATAATTCCTTGTCTTGCACACTTGTTATGCTTACAAGCCCTTATGATACATAAATGGGCCAACAGGGGCAGAGACTATTGTCCCAGATGGGGTGACCAGATTTTCAAAATGAAAAACCGGGACAGATTAAAAAATTATTTATAAAACAAATTACATCACGTGACGCACCCCGTTTCCATGACAACGAGACACTGACGTCAGTCGATGACCTGTTGCCATGACAATGTGGCATCACTTGATGCGTCGGCGCCATAATACGTCCCGTTGTCATGTCAACTTGATGCCGCGTGACGTCAGGAGTGTCTCGTTGTTATGGCAATGTTAATTACGTGACATCGCGCAGCCATGTTGATGGAATTTGGAGGGGAGGATACAGCTTCACACAGACAGCTTCACATAGACAGCTTCACACAGACAGTGGCACACAGACAGCGGCACACACACACACACACAGAGAGTGACACACACACAGAGACAGTGACAAACACACACACACAGAGACAGTGACAAACACACACACACACACACACACACATACACAGTGACAAACACACACACACACAGTGACAAACACACACACACACACAGTGACACACACAGTGACACACACACAGTGACACACACACACACACACACACACACACACACACACACACACACACACACACACACACACACACACACACACAGTGACAGACACACACACACAGTGACAGTAACACACATAGACACACACACACACTGACACACACAATCAGCCCACCTCTGCAAACGCACACAAAAATAAGCACACACACACACACACACACACACAATCAGCCCACCTCTGCAAAAACACACAAAAATAAGGCCTCTCCCCCCTTGGGGTAGGTAAGGTGCCTGGGAAGGGGGTATAAGGGGGCGTGTGGGTTACCTGGGGCCCGTGGATGGGCTGCTGGAGCAGCATGGCCAGTGCAGATGAGACTGGCAGGCCCGCGGAGCCTAAAGGGAGGGACAGAGGGGCGGAGCCTAAGTAAGGGGAGGACCCGGCATTACTGGAGGAGAGAAGGGCGGGGGGCAGTGCTAAGGGAAGGGGAGGCCCGGCTTGCAGCACCTCGTCAAAACTCCCCCCGGCATTCTCCAATCACAGCCGGCATCTCCTGCTCGCTTGGGAGGGCAGTCAGCATCCTCTGCTCCCCGCAGACCCAAAAGCCGGGACCACAAGTAAAAACCGGGACATTTTGAGAATCAATTAAAAACCGGGACAGCACATGAAAAACCGTGACTGTCCCGGCTAAACAGGGACGACTGGTCACCCTAGTCCCAGACCAACTGCTTAAAGAGGCCCAGTCCGGCATTGCCTCAAACAGATTGGGCCGGCCTCCCCGTCCACTCAACAAATCAGGTCCACCACAGATGCTCAGGGTCATCAAGTCGCTTATTATATGATTCAAAACTGTACCAAGAGCTGTAAAAAATTGTTAATTGGCCTAATGAAATAATTCAGGTGCTCACAAGATGATATCAGAATTGTTAAAGAGTTTCTAAACCCACTGACTACTCCCTGAACTACTGAAGGAATGGCTCGGCCAGCATTAACGTTCTAAAACTAGAGTTGATAGTGACTTGGGATATAAAATCCTGTTTTGGCAATCCAGATAAATAAGTAGATGTAATCACTGCTTTTTAAATGCAGGCAACCTTCTCTAAGTTTGAAAATGCGTTTGAAAATCACGTTTCCTGTGAAAGAGCTTATTGATACATGAGGAAGATTTGTCCTCACTGTTTGGCTTTTAGTTCCCAGTTGTGCTGTAGTTATACTTTATTGGACATTTGTTAAAACACGCTTTTATTAATCATGTGCATCGTTTATTTGTGTTACAGTCTCAGCCAAGATAGCAAGACTTTAAATAAACCAGACTCAATAAATTACACGTGTGACAGCTGAGTTGTTCTGTATGATTAATTATTCAATATTATCATGTTCAAATACTGATTTAGGCGATTCACATGTTTGTAATACTTCAATTAAGTGCTGTCTTGCCTGTCCTGGAACAGGGTTGTGTTTTCTCTGCCTTCAGGCTGCCAGCACTGCTCAGAGTAGCTATTGCAACAATGTTGCGATCCCTTGTGGGTTTCTTGGCTTCAGCCAGTTGCCTTGGCAACCCCCTGCCTTTTACCAGGATGCACTGCCCCCCCTCCCCTTGCCAAGTGGTATTGTCCCAGTTAATTTCCCATCAGCCCAGACCAGCATGCTTTCTTTTAGTACCAGCAGCCATCCTGAGCAGTCATCTCTCCTATCCTGGTAAAGTTACTGATTTTTAACTATCCCTATATCTTGCATTTAGCCCACTTCCCTCATAGCTCCCCCTCCCCTCCATTGCTCTCATGTCCCAGTGTTCCCTCCCTACTTTCCCCCTTTTTATTTGTATGTTGTTGCCCCAAATAAACACTTCAGCAAGTAAGAAGGTTCCCTTTGCTTGATATATGGGATTGAGTTACGCTGCCTGTCCCTAGGCATCTCTCAGGGTGTGCTTGGTCCAGAACATTGCCAAACATTAATTACCATGTGTCTGGCAGAACATAGTGGTTTAACCCCTTCAGTTAAACACATATCCAGTGAAAATTATAATTATTATTCTTTATCTAAAAATATACATTTTGATGGATGCAACCAGCTAACAAACATTTGAATGCATGATACAAGATGTTACTCAAATGCAGTGGTCTTAACATGTGTTTGTAATCGTTATATGTATATATTTTATTTTGTTGAAATAAAATTATTTTTGGATCACAGAGAAAACAGACAAGAAAATATTTTAAGGTACAGTTCTATTACAAGGATCAAAATGAATAAATGGCAATGATATATTTAATGATAATTTACAAAAATGTGTAATGGCCTACTGAGGGACATGTTGAATTGGGGTTAAAGAAAACACTTGATTGACAAGAACACCCAAATACTGTCCCAGTCAAAAATTAAAATATTCTTCATTTAAAAAGGACCCAAAAACGTTGATATAAGCATTATCGATCCAGATTTTGAGGAAGAAAATGACATTAGGTTATATACAAAACATTATATTTTCTTGAGACCCCATAAGAGGTACTGTCCTTTTAGAAGAACACTGATTTGTTGCATGTTCCAGAGACATGTATTGGTGGAGGATCTAGTTCTTAGAAGGCTACTCCTTTAAATCCAGATTTCTTCCAAAAAAATATGCCTGCCAACTGACTCCAAGTACAAAGTGGGACAATGATCCAAGTTGGTCTTTCTGAAAATGTGGATATCACAGTTGTTAGCAGACCAATAAATGGGAATTCAAAGCCAAGACTGGATCAAAATCAGAATTAAAGCTGCAGACCAAGCAATATCGTGTGTGTGTGTGTGTGTGTGTGTGTGTGTGTGTGTGTGTGTGTGTGTGTGTGTGTGTGTGTGTGTGTGTGTGTGTGTGTGTGTGTGTGTGTGTGTGTGTGTTTTTAAATAAATCTATTCTGTACTATGAGAAAATACTTGTAGCATTTTTTAAATACAACTCTGAATGACATTTGTAATGTATTATAATGTAACAAGCATTTTTTGTTTCTAAAGCAACCATTTACAAAGTCACATCCCCTTCCTTTTCTGAAACATGCTTGGTCACATCCCTTTTTGACCCCTGCCCTCTTTGTAGCAGTGCACCAATTGTATCTAGTGACTGCCTGGTCACATGATCTTCCCCGCAGAACTTTGCATTTTTGTTCCTCTTCTGCTGCACTGACAGCCATTTCGGGAACCCCCTGAGTCGAATCTTCGCCGATCGATCACAGGAGAACAGATCGATCGACAACTTAGCTAATTACTTATTATTGTGTGGATTTTATTTTTAAAATAGCAAACAATGGTTAATTTAAGAGCATAAAAGAGCTATCTATGAAAGGTCAATCTTTTTACCAACATGTTTGAGGGAAAACAACTAATAAATGATAATTGGCGCTCTTCCAAAAAAACATCACTGTCTACTTTTATGTACTTTTCCAGTAAATACTATATAATATGAATTGAATAAATAAACAGTAAATACAGTATAATATGTACGCGTAGAACAGTACAAACCTAGCATATATTTCTGAAGAGCTACAGCTTAAGAAAAGCTTAAAATCCTTGTAAAGAGTGTGACTGAAGCCGTAGAATTTGTAGTGTTGCGTGGAAAAAAAAAGAAACACTTTCAGACTTCAGAGTTTTGACATTTAGGAATTTCCTTTGGTTATCAATATTCATAACACAGGGGATTTTCCGTAATCAGTCTCCCGTAGGCATCTGGCAGCCGACGGAGAGATAGGATCTTGAAATCAGTCAACGTTTGTACATTTCTCTGCAAAGCGGGAATTATTATAGATTATTATCTCAGCGGAGAACCCATTCCTTTCACATAGCGTATTGTTAGACTGGATACTTTCTTCGCCGTTTTGCTGCAGGAGAGGGGAGAGGCTGGCTGCGTTTCACTGCCGCTCACTCTGACCCAGAAAGCGGTTATGTTAATACTTACAGATATGTTTGACATACTGTCTGTTTAAATAAGCAGCAATTTGAGGGTGGTTGACGTTTTCTAATGTTACACGTTTTCATGCCCTGTTTGGTGAAGGACGCATCCATACTTAGCAATCAAAGTTGTAGTGGTGTACAAAATACTCTGCCATTTCGATCATATTCTCTAGTATTTTAACGCTTTTTCATCATTTTGCATATATTAGCCAATAGGTTAAATTCTATATACCCCAAAGCTGCTGCTTAGAGATAAAATTCTTTGCTGCAGTCAGTGGGGATTTCAGCCAAACACGGCCTGAATGGCCGCTTCTAAGTATATAGAATTTACCCCTAACTGTGAAATGTGCAATAACATTTATTACAAAAAAATTGTGAACAGCAGGAATCCCCCTTGATCTCAGATGCGCTATTAGAGACGGTCAGGGTTCCTTACAATGCATCTGATCTCAAACTCGCTATTAGAGAGGGTTGGGGTTCCTTACAATGCATCTGATCTCAAACTCGCTATTAGAGAGGGTTGGGGTTCCTTACAATGCATCTGATCTCAAACTCGCTATTAGAGAGGGTTGGGGTTCCTTACAATGCATCTGATCTCAGACACGCTATTAGAGAGGGTTGAGGTTCCTTACAATGCATCTGATCTCAGACGCGCTATTAGAGAGGGTTGAGGTTCCTTACAATGCATCTGATCTCAAACTCGCTATTAGAGAGGGTTGGGGTTCCTTACAATGCATCTGATCTCAAACTCGCTATTAGAGAGGGTTGGGGTTCCTTACAATGCATCTGATCTCAAACTCGCTATTAGAGAGGGTTGGGGTTCCTTACAATGCATCTGATCTCAGATGCGCTATTAGAGAGGGTTGAGGTTCCTTACAATGCATCTGATCTCAGACACGCTATCCCCCCCCCACCACTCTTTATCCTATGCCCCTTTAAGATAGCTGTGGGGCTGCTTCCAGCCTATGTGCCTCTTAGCAAAAGTAAGATGCATGGTACTAAAAACTGAATACAGCTGTGGAGATAATGAGATGTGATAATTATGAATCCTATATGAGGTCTGGGATATGTTCTTGATTGTAGGGGGGGGGGGGGGTACTGGGTGTGGTATCCTAGTTGGTAAACCAATGTCGATGGCACTCAAATTGTTCAGGAACCCAAAGGCTGAAGATCACCCTAATAGACAGTACCCTAATCCCCTTGAATGAATGTGTAACCATGTAGCAAGCAAAAACTCACAAATCTGCTGCAGCGTCCATGTTGATCCCACCAGACCTTCCAGGTGTGCCTCCGTCCTTGGAGATAGATAACAAAGAGGGAGAAAAATGGCAGAGCACAACCGGAACCATCCAGATAGAATTTAGGAGGAAAGTGCGTAATCCCATAAAAAAATATTTAATAGTCAAGGAAAAAAGGGGCACGGCATTACCCCACCAACATGTTTCGTGCTTCACAGAGCACTTTATCAAGGCATACACATCCCATCATCATTAGCATATTTAAAGGTTAACAAATAATTGGCTTACCAATCCTGAATCATATCTGGGATCCTCCCTCTGATCTAGTTGATGAGGATCAGATGTGCAGTCACCTGAGCGCGCGCACGCTTCCCCACCCACAGCCCCCACCTCTCAAACACATCCCAGGGCCAGCATAGGGAGGAAGCCAACCTGACACGCGCTCGCGCAGGGCCTGCAGTGGCCTAATCTCCATGGTAGCCATCGGGTGTGCCTAAGGAGCGGAGGCGCGCGCCCGTCGACGTCATTGACCCCATCCTTGATGCGCACGCACCCCTCGTGGGGAAGGTCTGAGTCCCTCCCCGTTGTCGCGCCATAGGAGGATACGCGGTGAAGCCCCAGGTGGATGCGCTTGTGCAATAACACCCTGTGGGCTCACTGCGATCACCATGGTGAGCGCGGCCCGGGGGAGGGGCAGGGAAGGAGAGAGAGAAATAGAAAATAGAAGGGAAAGAAAAAGAAGGAAAAAGGGAAGGGAGAGAAAGAGGGAAAAAGGGGAAAGTGAAGAAAAGAAAGGAAGGAGGGGAAAGAGGGGGGGTGGAGTGCGCTAAATAAGGGCAAATAACGTTACCTTACCTAATTACTGTAACAGACCTTATTTTCCTCCTTATTAACGGGTATGACATGCAAAAGTAAGGTCCGTTAGCAAAACGACCACGGTAATGTTACCTGGATGAAGGGATTATCGTAGCCTATAAAAAACATAAACCGCACATGCGCATTGGGAATGAATGTTATTAGGGAACGTTAGTGTGCTATACTAGTTACAACATTAAATATGTTAAAAATTATATATTATATTTTTTACACACAGTGCCTAAACTGTGCGCACTTAAATATTATGTCTCCTTGAAAATTATTTTCTCATATGTAAATTAATTCTGGCAAACTCATACTGTAGACAGGGGTGTGCAAACGGGGGTTGCTATATTTTTTTTTGGGGGGGGCGCGGCAGTTATAGAGGTTCTGCACTTGCTTACCCCCCCAGGCATTTAAATTAAATGCTGGGGGACCATGCAAGGCCTCTATAACACACTTTCCTTCCAGGGACAGGACGTCACATGCCCCCGCGTGTCCTTTGAGGCCGGGGGGGGGCGCAAGGCGCCGAGGAGAGCCGGCAGGGGTGCGCATGGAGAAAAGTTTGTGCATCCCTGCTGTAGACCATAAATTATACATATAACAATAGGTCAAATAAACATATCTAACATTGAATTTCATCATCGAACAACATGTTGTAGCTAGTTAATCCCTTAAAAATTAAAAAAAAACGAATATTAATTTCTTGCAGTGTTTTAGCAATTTTTAAATTCCACCATATATCTGCTAGTATAACACGTGTAATGAAAGGGTTAAATTCGACACGCAGTTCATTCATATGGGTGCTACTTCAGACCTTCCCTTTTCCCTTGTAGGCTATTTGGGAAATAACACAGTGCTGCTCAGGGTTTAGAAATTAGTCAGGGCAGCTTTCAGCAGGCGCTAAATATCATTACGTTATTAGCATAACGTTAACCGTAACGGAGGTCGGAGGATCTCCGGGGTTGGGTAATTTGCTCATTGCCATATAATTTGCTTATGAAGTAGCCGAATGTCCCTTAAAAGGTAAGCTTCCCTTATTTCTAAGCCATTTTTAAAATGGCTGAACAACAAAGCGTTAAGCATCTTTTGGGATATGCGTTACGGATATCGATATGTTAACATGAGATAACATAACGTTAAAAAATGGCGACCGTCTGAGGATTTGTCCCTATATTAGATATGTATTTTGGTGCACAAGACACCCTCAGACTGGCCGTTAAGCCCTGCACCATGCACACATGTAAAATGTAGACACTGGCAGCTTTATTTATTGTATTCATTTGGCCTGTCTAATGCTAACGGTTTACCTGGCTTTCCTCAAGTGCCAAAGCTGCAACGAGCGTTTGTCTATGTCCTTGGCAGCGGTTCACAGCGGGGTGTGTGAGGTTATAGGGAGGGGGCCTGTGACTGCAAAGATCAAATCCATTTAGACATATACCGTAAGTTGAACCTTTGGAGAAGCGTGATGAATTCTCCCCCTCCTAGATATCACGGTGCTGAGAAGCGGTGTAACGTTTTGTGTTGCATTGTTTGTTAACTCTTGCACGTCCTGGGAGAGTGTCATTTCTGTTTGTCTTTGTCTCTCCGTGAATATATATCGGAAGATATTTATTGAAGTCTCCACGCTGCAAAACGGGGGCAATAATGCTGCACCAAATTGATCAAACAAAAGTCATCTAATTAAATTCTATGAAAAAAATAAACTTTCCTTTTATATATTTGCGGTAGTTTTTTTTTTTTGAATCCGCGTTTTGCGTCCGAGATGAATAAATAACCGCCTTGGTTTGGTTCAGATCAACAATAAGATAAAATTGGATATTGAGATCTTCTATAGGTCCTGTGTGAAGTAGGGTATTTGATTTAAGTCTAGTACATTTGGGCATGACCAAACCGCCGCCACTGCTCTGATGCCACACATGTCACCGCCAGGATAACACACTGGCGGGACACCTAGCTGTAGGGCACCTCGCCGCTTCAGATTATGCTACGCGCACTCCCAACGCCATCTTTAAATGGCAATATCCTGCCGGGACCGCTAGACGTCCTTGAGTGCCCGCTCTGACGCGCCGTCTTTAAAGGTCCCGCGGTACATTGGAGCAGGAGGTGCAGCCGCACCGCACCGCACATTTAAAGATTGCTTGTTGGAGTGGGTGCTCAAGGACATGAGGTGGTCCCGCGCGGGACATTTAAAGATTGCTTGTAGGAGCTGGCTTATGGGAGCAGGTGGTGCGAGAGCGCACGCAGTGGGACATTGGCATTTCAAGATGGCGTTGGAGCGCACACAGCAAAATGTAATGCGGTGAGGTGCCCTGCGGCCAGGTGTCCCGCCAGTGAATTGTCCCGGTCGGGACCAAAGGTCACATTCCAATTTGAGTCTGCCTTTGACCATAACCCTTCCATAAATTCCCATATTCGTTAACATTGCTATCCACTCTACTAACATACAGTATATGTTATATGCATTTTTCTCACCTCATAAATCTTTAATGCTTTCTACAGTGATCCATAACTTAATTTCTATCATATGTTCCGGTGACAGTGACCCACTATGTTACTTTTACTACTGTATACTGTACTTTAATTATATTGTATAAACAAATTTACTTTCAACGTTTATTTTCCACATAGTTTTAGAAGCTTACATTAAAATGTACAAAGGCTGGGAAATAACCCCATTCTGAAAACATGATTTAAAAATGATTCCACACAACTCAATAATTGGGTTTAATACACAAAAGTTGGTTAAAATATTATTAAAAGATGCTACTTTCAGCAGCAGCAGAAAAAAAAAGTTAGCAGAGCAATGATTGAAAACTGAAGCCTTCTTATTGTCCTTTACTGATAACTAACATAATATGTTATGCTTGTTGCAAACTAGACTAATAAACGTCCATGCACACTGTGCATTCATCACATATGTTTTGAATGCTCTGCACTAAAAAATACATCCAATGATGTATTATGTCATGTAGGATGTGTTAGTTGATATTTACCAGTGGAATAGAACAATAGACAGGGTGTTTGGCTGCAGAAAAACAGTGTAAGTACAAGACCAAACCTAGCCCAGTGTCGCCTTCGCTCATATTTACCACCTCATCACTTCCCACTCGACTATCTCTGCATCACCTCTTCATCATGTGGCTCCTCTTACCCTGCTGTTCATCCATTCTCACCTTTGTGTCTTGCACATACATTTCCTCCTTTCTGTTTCACTTTTTGTGTGGTCTAACTCCCATGGTGTCCTCTGTTCTAAACGCCTCACTTCATTCTCCTTTACCTGTTTCATTTCAACTCTGCCTTTCTCTAGTTACTCTATCCCTTAGTTTCTCACTCGCAGTCACTATCTCCACTACCGACTTACATGGTGCTTAGCGTCTAAGTTTCACTTGCGGTTTCTTTTTCTTTGTCCTGTACAGTCTCTGGTTTCGGCTCTGTACAACTAATGGCTGCTTTGAAGTAGTTATCAGATGTTATGATGATATAGCTGATCTACTTTGTCCTCTCAACTGGTGTCCTTTTGCATTGTTTATTGTATTGTGTGTCTTTATATGGAGCCATTAATGTACATAGCACTTCACAGTTAGGCTGCGTCCGTGGTATGGACGACCGCGCGTCCGCACGCTGAGCGATCCGACTGCTAAAGGCAGTGATCGTGTCTATACGGCGTGCGGGAGGGGGCGCGCGTTGCGCAAGAAATCAGTTAAAACTGATTTCTTGGCACGACGGGCCGGTCACTTGAGCAGTTCGCCCAATGAGGGCGAACCAGCTGTGTGACATCACTGGCACGCCCATAGACACGCCCACGGACGGCACGCATACCATGGCCAGGGAAAGCACCCGCTTTCCCTCAGCCTCTGCGCTGCACGTGAACCATCTGGCAGCAAATTAGAAGCACGTATATGTATTTTCTTCCGGGTAGAAAAACACTCCAGGTAGATAATTGCCATAAATGTCATGAAATGTCATCATGAAATTGATAATAGGTGCTCTTTGTACATGAGCTTTGGAGACTATAAAAGTTTCTGCTGCAGATGCAACATAATTGGAAAATTATGTAATTCACAAAACCTGTCTAACAGGCTTTCGTTATATGGATTTTGCATGTGGATTGCCCTGTCCTGTAAACTAGCCCTGAATTGAACAGATTATTGTCACATAGTAGGGGGATCCCCTCAGTGCCCGGTTGTCCTGCATCACATACTTCTGCAATGATTTGATGAAAGATGTCACATTTCTTCTTTAGTGACTCGGGGGTGCGAGAATCCGTAACATTGTGAGATAACATCAAATGCTACAGTCACACGGTCATAATCATAATGACGTTTTTGAACTAAGCACATTATTGAAGTAGCACAATCTTACTTGGGCAAAGATAAAGGGGGGGAAAAAAACATGTATTTCCCTGGTGTTGAAATCAAGTTTCAACACTTTGCATCATTATTGACATCAAAGTATGTTTAGTACAAGGCTTGCTATTTAATCCCGTGTAGCATCTTAAACAAACATTTGCAGAAATTGCCTAATTTTCCCCCTTTTTTTTGCATTTTGATTACATATGTCATTACTGCCAAGTCCGCCAAACATTTACTACTTTGCCACAAAGGTGCAACAGGGAGCAAAAGCAGCGCGTGCTGTGTATTCTGCCACGTGCATTTTTGCAGTTAAGCCTTTGCTTTTTTGCAACGCGATGAAATGTATTTTAAACTGTGAAAAAAGGTCAAATGTGTAGAGGAACGCTCGCCAACCAGCATATGTGTCTATGATTAACTCCGCCTTTATATTGACAAACTGTTACTATCAGTTCAATACATGAAACACGATAAGAGTCTTTGTTTTGCTGACCGTTTCAAGGTCGAAGTTCCTAATGTTGTGAGCAGAATGTGTTTCTGAGCTGCGGATTACGCTGTGATCTACAGACCCGCATGATAACTCTATTTAATCTTTCCCCTCACGGCAAAGGCCTAAGCCTTCGCCTAACCTCTTGCATTGTTCTATCTGGCTATCTATATTGCTTCATTTGTATAATATAATCAATAATATTGAATGCTCAATTGTATCACTCTGCTGGGTACAGTAATGCGAGAGTGTATAAATATAGGGAGATATACATATCGGGCGATCAGTGCTCAAATTGGTCTAGGACATTTGGTCGCGGCCGTTTAGCCGCTGCTCACCTCGCCGCAGGGACACTCGGCCACCGGCCGCTAAGGTAAGTCTCTAACCTTATCCCTTACCTTAAAACCCCTAATTCTAACGTTACCCCCTACCCTTAAAACCATAACCCCTTACCCTAAGCCCTTACCCTAACCACTAAAACCCCTAAAGTTTACTGCACACCATAACACTTAAACCCCTAAGGCCTGGGACATAGTGATTTTGTCCGGGCTGAGGCACACTGAGGCTGAGGGAAAGCTGTGCTTTCCCTGGCCTTACACAGCGCCCCGTCCGTGGGCGTGTCTGGGGCGGGCCAGTGACGTCACGGAACTGGTTCGCCCTCATTGGGCGAACCGCTCACGTGACCGGCCCTGCGCTCCGGCGAGCACCAAATTTGAAAACTGTGCGACACACGCTTCCCCAAGCGTGCAGACGCGTTCGCGAGCCCCTGCTAAAGCCGCTCTCATTGCGGCTGCAGGGGCTCAGTGCCGAGCAGCAGCACGTTATGCGCTGACCATGCCCGAGACCTAAAGCTCACTCCCCTACACTAACACTTAAACCCCTAAAGCTCACCCCTATCAGAACACTTAAACCCTTAAAGCTCACCCCCTACCGTAACACTTAAACCCCTAAAGTTCACCCCTACCCTAACACTAAACCCCATAAAGTTCACTGCCTACCCTAATACTTAAACCCTTAAAGTTCACCCCCCTACCCTAACAGCTAAAACCCTTTAAGCTTTAAGTTAACTCTTTACCATAAAATTAACTCCCTATCCTAGAACTGACCTTCTCTGGAAGCATCTGGCGGCGGAGAATCCAGCGGTGGAGCGGCTGTGGCAGAGGGGCCCCCTACGCCTGGCAGCGGAGAATCCAGCAGTGGAGCGGTTGTGGTGGAGAATCCAGCGGTTGGGCGGTTGTGGTGGAGAATCCAGCGGTTGGGCGGTTGTGGTGGCGAATCCAGCGGTGGAGCGGCTGTAGCGGAGAACCCATCGGTGGAGCGGCTGTGACCAAGAACCCAGCGGTGGAGTGGCTGTGGCGGAGAACCCAGCGGTGGAGCGGCTGTAGCGGAGAACTCAGCGGTGGAGCGGCTGTAGCGGAGAACCCATCGGTGGAGTGGCTGTAGCGGAGAACCCATCGGTGGAGCGGCTGTAGCGGAGAACCCAGCGGTGGAGCGGCTGTAGCGGAGAACCCACGGTGGAGCGGCTGTAGCGGAGAACCCATCGGTGGAGCGGCTGTAGCGGAGAACCCAGCGGTGGAGCGGCTGTAGCGGAGAACCCACGGTGGAGCGGCTGTAGCGGAGAACCCAGCGGTGGAGCGGCTGTAGCGGAGAACCCAGCGGTGGAGCGGCTGTAGCGGAGAACCCACGGTGGAGCGGCTGTGGCAGAGAATCCTGCGGTGGAGCGGCTGTGGCCAAGAACCCAGCGGTGGAACGGCTGTTGTGGAGAACCCAGCGGTGGAGTGGCTGTGGCAGAGAATCCTGCGGTGGAGCGGCTGTTGTGGAGAACCCAGCGGTGGAGCGGCTGTGGTGGAGAACCCAGCAGTGGAGCGGCTGTGGCGGAGAACCCAGCGGTGGAGCGGCTGTGGCGGAGAACCCAGCGGTGGAGCGGCTGTGACCAAGAACCCAGCGGTGAAGCGGCTGTGGTGGAGAATCCAGCGGTGGAGTGGCTGTGACCGAGAACCACAAGTCTACAAAAAAATGCATGTCAAAATACCATGACATGAATAACAAATGTAGAGAAACCTCACCGTGAATTCAAGATAAACTCCAGGCTGACACCGTTGGAAGGAGACTTCATATTTACATTAAACATTTATTCGGGCTCTTAATGGATATATTATTAGTTGTACTGTGAACAACACACAGTTATCCCAAAGCTAAACATTTATTTTTTTTAAACCTTTAGACAACTTTTTAAAATTTGAATATCCCAACCAGAGGATTGTAAAAGGATTCTTTATTGTATTCATGTATGAATCAACCTACAGTAATTGTGGTTTCAGCAAATCTGACTTAGTGCCTTCTATACTTACAGCTCTGATCTGAATAATGGGGTACAAATAAATTGGGGTCCTACAGCTGCTGTAGTTTTCTGAGCGACTACTCTAAACTTTTCAACCACGTTTTGCAAACAAGAAATATGTTGAGCTAAAGATATGTAGGTGCAGATTATAAAACAATTCTCTAGAACTCAATTTTGAGAGAAAAGTTAATGCCCAGCAGAGGAAAAGCAGCATCTGGTGATTAGGATCTGATTTCCAACTTCGTATACATTAGGAAAATAATCCTGGTTTTTCAAGTACATGACCGCTAATTCAACTCTACTTCTACAATTAACAAGGGAAGAATTAGAGTTTATTTTTTTTTTCCTTATGAAAATAATTTGGGCCATTGTGGACTTGGAATGTGTCAGTTCATCAGCTGAGTCCATTTTCACAACAAGAGAAGCAGAAGGTGCCTTTTGTACAAAATCACTATAAAAACGCCCTGTATTTACTATAATTCACCAAACAGATTAACAATTCAGATATGGAATGTTCTGGAACATTTCGGAGTTCCTTCCAATAATACAGCAAAAGCAAAATTATTAATGGCCGTTTTCCACAAGCATCTTTATATATTATTCACAAGCGTTCGTCTCTCTGTCACACTCTCTATTTCCTAGAACCCTTCTGCTATCCGGACATGTTATCATAAGTGAAAAACTCTTTGCCAGTACTGTTCCCGAAACATTTTTTTTTAAATTAAATTTTTACATTTCCAAAACGTTGACCTCAGTATGTTATCAAAACCCGTAATCACAGGATGTGTTTATTCCAGTGCCCCCTCCTGAAGTCTTGTACATTAAAGCTGTAGTTCAGTCTTTTTTTTATTTTTATTTATTTTTTTACTTCAATAGTTTCATGTGGGCAATCTCTAATTACCTAAAGAACTGTATAGCTGCAGGTCAATTCGTTCTCCATGTATTGATCGGCGAAATTTGGTGACATAATTAGTGAAGGGATCTGTTTATATTCTGCTTCAGTCCGTCAGTGGAAGCTCATGAATATTCATGAGCACTCCTGCACTGACATGTGCTAGAGGGAGGGCAGGGCTGACAAAGGGGTGTGCCAGGGCTTGTGACAGGACATGAAGGGGCAGTGTCTTAGCAAATGGCTGTTAAAATAGAATACAAGAAAATTGGTCTTTCAAAGTTGTTTTTTTAAAAACAGAAAATGCTAAAAGTATTTTTTCTTACTACAGAACTGATTTATTTAAAAAAACACACATGCAGGATATTGACTGAACTGCAGCTTTAATTGAACGCTTACAATGTAAAACAGGTACATTGTCACTATTAAATTCTACATTTCTACAAAACTGCTCTCACTTATGTTACATTCGTGCAGTGCTGGTAGGATAGAAAAGTAAGGGGTTGTGTACACAAGTTGCAAAAAAGGTGACAACATTAGCACAAAAACAGCATAACAAATATCACAGAACAAAACCCTATTGCTTTCAAGGTTTTTGTATTTCCCGGCCACTTTTGCTTCTTGGAGAGTTTAATAGATAATCTCTTTAGTATTTTCTATATCTTATTCTGACTTTTATGTTTTAAAACCCCCAGTTGTTCATCTTTGTTTTTCGTTGATTTACTTTCCTTGACTAATTGTAATACAAACACAAACAGTGCATTCGGCAACATAACACAAAGCAGAATACGCACCGAAATGCCACATTGTAATTATATGTCACTTTGCCTGCAACCTCATTAATCAAATCTCTCTCTCTTGACCAATCTGAAAACCACCATGTGACAAGAGGGAGTTTTTGAAAGCGGTATGTTACCCAGAGGAACGGGAGAGGTTAGGGAGAGAAATGATGTGTGGTAGAGAGAGCACAACTGCGTTTGCTGGGGCCAGGCCAAGGGAAAAGTGGATGCGTGTCAAGACTGATTAAAGAATTCTTACATTGTAAGGAAGCAGCACTTAATTCTGGTGGTAAAATGATTAGGAAGTAATAAGGAAAAAGGCATGTTTGGACATCATTGTTTGGTTAAAGCCTTTCGTTGCCAAAGGGGCCAAGAACTCGGCAGTGAAGGAGTTAATCATTTTTAAACCCAAAGAAACGTTTATTTAAGAAGTAATTTTGAAGGGACTTATCTGTCCTTTTACTTCATTGAACATTTTTGTGTATGTTTAAAATAATTCGTATACAACTGTGCAGATTTACCAGAATTTTGTTTGAAACCCCCTATATAAATATGTTGACCATATTCTAAATGTTGCGAGCCTGTGTTCCCCAGGTTGGAGAAGATATTAGTCCCATTCATTTGAATGGAGCTGAGCGCTTCTCAAGCACAGGAAAGCGGCTTTCTGAGCAGTGGCCGGCATGTCCACTTATCACTCCTCCGTATGACGTCTACGGGAAGGAATCTAGCGCTTGCTGTGTTAGCGTTGGGGAAATGCTTGTGTATGTGCAGTGCAACTGGTTTCACTGTTTGTGCTGCTACAGAGTAAAGATAGTGGTTTATTCAGTATGCACCGAAGCGACTGCAGAAAACTCCCATTGACTTTAATAAGCCCCAAAGATACCTACTCAATATGGCCGTCAATATGTGCACTTTGCAAACAACTAGACAATAGGAAGGCATATTTATGCAAGGTTGGAAGCGAACAATAACAGTGACTTACGGACTCACCTGTTATCATGTTTCTTGGCAGTTTTTGAATTCTTTGTTTATTGACAGTCTCATTGAAAGTTCGGTTTTATTGCTTTATTTGCAGTATTACTATATTTTTATTGTGCCAATTATGGCTGCAGCACATGTAAAAGCGCACCCGCAGTTTGACACAGGAGATAGATATTAATACAGGGATAATAGCACCTGACACAAAAGAAGACATGCAGAAAAAAGAACCTCTGCTCCTCAGAGCTTATAATTAATATAAGTCGTTTAATGGGTAACACTCAGAGACAACTGTAATAAATGTCAATGCAGTTTGGATGGCAGAGATGGCATGAAACTGCACTTAGCGACCAGCTACTCAGTTCAAGGTCTCTTAATGCAGGGATCATATAGCTAGGATGACCAGTCGTCCTAGTTTTGCCGGGAGAGTCCTGTTTTTTTCGGTCCTGTCCCGGATTTTCTCATTGGCCCCGTTTTTAGTTGTGTTTGCGGTGCGCGGGGGCGGCGACGGCAGTGAGGAGGAGGACGCGAGGATGCGGCAGCCCAGCCGGTGAGTATTTTCAGATGCCAGGGGGTTGGGTTTCTTACGTGAATATGTCGGGACGCTGGGGATTGGTGGATGATGCCGGGGGTGGGGCTTCGGCTCTTCCCTACTTTCCCCCCCACCTGGCCCTCCCCTTCCTCCCCCCGAGGCCGCTCGCGGCACTTCCTGTGCCTGCTGCTAGTGAGCACGTGACACAGACTATTCCCGCTCCTCTACTGGTGGCTGCGCAGTGTCCCCCCTTCTGCCCCGGGTCCCCGTGGCTGGCCGCCCGCCCGGGGTGATAGTAGGTAGGTGCGGGGAGGCGCCCACCAGGGGGGAAAGGGGATGGTACCTTTGCCTCCTGTCCGGTCCCTTCCCCTGTCCCCTTGGTGCGGGAGATGAGCGCGGGGGCGGGCAGTGGTGATGCACTGCTGGCTAGCGGGCGGTGGATGCAGGGGGAGGCGGGAGCAGCCTGCTCGGACTGCCGGCCTTCTCCCCCCGCCCCCTTACATCAGTCGCTGCATCTCTTGCTCCACTATGTGTGTGTGTGTATATATCTGTGTGTGTGTCAGTGTGTGTATCAGTGGCTGTGTGTGTGTGTACCAGTGGCTGTGTGTGTGTATCAGTGGCTGTGTGTGTGTGTATCAGTGTGTGTGTGTGTGTATCAGTGTGTGTGTGTGTGTGTGTGTGTGTGTGTGTGTATCAGTGTGTGTGTATCAGTGTGTGTGTGTGTGTATCAGTGTACTGTATCAGTGCATCAGTGTGTGTGTCAGTGTGTGTGTGTCAGTATCAGTGTGTGTGTGTGTGTGTGTGTGTGTGTATCAGTGGCTGTGTGTGTGTGGTCAGTGTTTGTATTGGTCTGTCTGTGCGAGTGTCTATAGGTCAGTGGCTGTGCGTCTGTGCAGGTCAGAGAGAGAATGGGGGGGAGGGAGAGAATAGAAGGGATTGAGAGAATGGGGGGGGGGGAGAATAGAGGGGATTGAGAGAATGGGGGGAGGGAAGGGAGAGAGGGAATGGGGAGAGAGAGAATGGGGGTTGGGAAGGGAGAGAGAATGGGGGGGAGGGTGAGAGAAAATGGGGAGGGGGGTAGAGAGAGAATGGGGGACAGGGATGGCAACGGGGGGTCTGCCGGGGTTGGCGTCCTGGGCCTGGTGAGTCAGGGTGCCCACCCAAGTGTCAGTCACCCACCCACGTGTCAGTCAACCACCCTCTCACCCACTCTCTCTTTCTGCCTCTCTCTCCCCCTCTCTCTCTCTCTCTCTTTCTGCCACTCTCTCTCACTCTTTCTGCCACTCTCTCTCTCTTTCTGCCACTCTCTGTCACTCTTTCTCTCTCTCTCTCTCTCTTTCTGCCACCCTCTCTCTCATTCTGCCACCCTCTCTCTCTGCCACCCTCTCTCTCTCTCTCTCTCTCTCTCTCTCTCTCTCTCTCTCTCTCTCTCTCTCTCTTTTTCTGCCACCCACTCTCTCTTTCTGCCACCCACTGTCTCGCGCTCTCTCTCTTTCTCTGTCACTCTCTCTCTCTGTGTGTGTCACCCTCTCTCTGTGTCACCCTCTCTCTGTGTCACCCTCTCTCTGTGTCACCCCTCCCTGTGTCACCCTCTCTCTGTGTCACCCTCTCTCTCTGTGTCACCCTCTCTCTCTGTGTCTTCATCTCTCTCTGTGTCTCCATCTCTCTCTCCGTCTCCCTCTCCCTCCCTGTCTCCCTCTCCCTCCCTGTCTCCGTCTCCCTCCCTGACTCCCTATCCCACTCCCTCCCTGTCTCCCACTCCCTCTCTGTCTCCCTCTTCCTCCCTCTCTGTCTCCCTCTTCCTCCCTCTCCCTCCCTTTCTCCCTCTCTGTCTCCCTCTTCCTCCCTCTTCCTCTCTCTGTCTCCCTCTTCCTCCCTCTCTGTCTCAATCTCTGTCTCCATCTCTCCCTCTCTGTCTCCTCTCTCCCTCTCTGTCTCAATCTCTGTCTCCATCTCTCCCTCTCTGTCTCCTCTCTCCCTCTCTGTCTCCCTCCCTCCCTGTCTCCCTCCCTGTCTCCCTCCCTGTCTCATCTTAACTGCCGTATACCTACACCGAAGTAACCTATCCTGCTTTCTTCCAGATTCTCAAGTTTCACACGGGAGACATCGGAAGACACCTCCCCTCCAGTATACAGGCATAGCCCGGTTTAAGGACATTCACTTTAAGTACATTCGCGAGTAAGGACATATCGGCCAATAGGCAAACGCCAGCTTACGCATGCGCCTGTCTGCACGTTCTGAACAGCAATACCGGCTCCCTGCCGGTACCAAAGCTGTACGCAAGCGGGAGACTATAGAGCCTGTTACAAAAGCGTTATTTACATCAGTTATGCACGTATATGACGATTGCAATACAGTACATGCATCAATAAGTGGGGAAGAGGTTCACTTTAAGTACATTTTCGCTTTACATACATGCTCCGGTCCCATTACGTTCGTTAATGTGGAGTATGCCTGTAGTACCTTGAGGGACTGCGGATCAGATAAGATCCCAGGCGGGATTGCTGCTTTAGAAATTGTGAAGAGGGGCCATCCTGACACTGGTTAATGGGTACAGAAGTAATTCACATGTGGCTTTTTTTTGTTCGATTAGTGAGGCCATCCGACACACACACACACACACACACACACACACACACACACACACACACACACACACACACACACACACACACACACACACACACACACACACACACGTAACTATGTTACAAGGACTAATGGTAATAAAGTATGAGTGTAATACAATAAATAAACTGTTAATGTAAAAAAAAAAATTGTGTCCCGGTTTTTCATTTTCAAAATCTGGTCACCCTACATATAGCCAATAAAGTGACATATTTTTGTTGGTGATACTTTAGAAACTGTCCAACCAAGTAATTCTGGTGAAAATAGTCTGCGTACCGAGGAACTTATTTCCTTTAGACTTATGGGAGGTGCTTAAAACTGTTGGAAAAAGCTTAAAATAGTACAGACATTTTCAAAGGAACAGCAAGCTCATTTTTCACAACACAATTGGTCTTGTAGAAATGATTTTCGGGCTCTTTATTGAAATAGCAAAGGCAGTCACTGCTTTTTACAAAAGTACAGATCTATTTTTCATGTTTCTTATGCTGCTAAGCCACTATTTTCACATTTCATTTGGCAGCATTTATTGATGTGTGCAAATATATTTCCCCTCTTTTCGTTTGCCCTGTGTTTATTCACACTAGGCCCGCACAGTGTTGTTTTTTTTCACTGTTTTACAACTAAGCTCTGCTTAGTACCACCGGTGCTCAGAAATAATAAAATATAATAAATGAGGACATCATGTGGTATCAGGTCAGATTAAATATTGCCCTCGTCAGACTCTTTAATGTTTGGAAGTATAGCCATTGTTATTTGGGGCCTTCAGTTTGTTGATATTGAGGGGCCACTGTTTTGCTGTGGATTTTTCACCAGCATTATTTGACTTCCCAAACTCGGCAAAACAAGATCAAGGCCAAAAATAATTGTACTTTATACATCTCACTAATACAGCCTTATATATACTTATATGGCGGTCAAATAATGGCAAGCCAACTGGAGGCCAAATCTAGTTGGTTTCTAGACATTCAAATCCATGTACAGTATCTGTAAATATTCCGTTTTCAAAAGAGATTGAGTCAATTATGGAGCAAGAAGTGTCTTTAAAATGTACTGCAGGCTATATAAGAGTTCAAAGAAATCACAACATGTCCTTTCTCTGGCAAACTACTTTCTGCAAACTCTTCCAATCCACAGAAGTGTCTGAAATGTAATACCTCTGTTCAAGGAGGTGGGAAAACAGTCAGTGGCTCAGTTACTGTTGGTTGTCATAAGCCCTGTCATTTTTATCCTTAATGAACTGTGGCTGTAAAAGTGCAGTGATAGTAACCATTGCTGTACGTAAACATGCTATCGTTTTAATTTTTGATCCCTGGTTTATAAGCCACGACAGCAATAACAACGATAATGACTCCATGTAACACTAGCTTTTCCTTTCATCCGTTATTTTACAAGTGCAGCATCTGCAATCGCACTTGGTCTATAATGTATCAGGCTACATGACAATTACTAAGAGAAGACTCCCAGTGTAAGTGGAATTCTCCAGGGTTGGTTGAACAACGGCACTGAATGATAAATTCAGCAGTTAGTTTTCTTTTCACAGTTGATTTAATCCCAGACGGCTCTTTTTTTCCCCATCTTTTTTTCTTGTCTCCAAACAATTGCGCTCACTAAAACAAGACAGCAACAATTGTGTCTGATAATGAAGTTGCTCCTCTGGCCTTTTGTCTCCGGACTCTGGAAGTTCTAACAAGGATTAATCTTGTGGTTATCTTGTGATAACAGCCACTCCACACCTCTGCTGGACAGAATCCAGCTGGCCTTCAATATTATAGTTGTCTTTTTGGAGCAATCAAAGTCAGGGAAAGATTTGGGAGCTAATACAGTCCTATGAAATTTGTTCAAACTTCCTCTGTGAAGAATTTATGTTGCAAACACCTAAACCCTGTGCCACATCATTTTTAATAAAATATGAAACAGCAATTATTTTTATTTTTTTTTGCAAATAGTTTTCTAATGGACTATTGCAGGATAAAATTATTTCTGTGTTGAAAATCTAGAAAATATAGTGGTTTAATTGCAGGGCGTTCACCTTCAAGGAGTCGCCTGTTTTTCACAAGCTCCACAAAAGGACGCCACAAAGTACAAACTGCACCAGGAAAGGAACACATCTCTCTGAAAATTATTAGGAAAATTGCATCAAAGGTGCCATGCCACAATACCAGTCTCCTGAGTAGGAGGTGCATCAGTCTTACATTTTCACTGACTTTACTGGGAAATGTTTTGTTTTTGATGACCCTGCCCTGATATCTGCCCTGATATTGTAAAATCTACTTTGTAACTCGGCTCTGGTCATTTAGGATTTCCTGTAATATATGTTACTGAGTTTGGGCTTTATTAGCACCTAAGTCTGCAGAACATTAGGTACTGTTGTTGCAGGTGCCTTTTTTAAGCCTCTTGAACCTTGTATTTGGTATTTGTTTGCTATTTTCCAACTATGAGAAACCAACCACTTAATAGCAATGGACTAAAATGGCATCAAGGGGTTGCCTAAAAAAACTACAAAAGACCAAAAAAGAAAAACAATATCAATAATTTGTGCCACATATTATTGGGATTAGGCGATAAAACAACCGTTAAAAATGGCACAATTATGCAACTCTAAATTTAGTTGAAAAAAATAGTGATTGCACCATTAAAAAATGGAAGGCTTAAGCCAACAATGGTAATTGCTGTTTATATCTGTGATGCTTGCACACTGATGTTCCATCTAGGATGCAGATTATAGGCTTTGCCTTAGAGTAGACATTTAGCTTCTTCTTTAGGGCATTAATTGCCAGACAATAGATGTCTCTTTAGGAATGAATACATACTGTATTATCTCAAATAGCCTATGGTAACTACAATATCATAGCAACATTGCTATAGAGGTGAATCATAAACACTCACTATTACATCTCTAATTTGACTGGCTGGTGTAAGTGTTTTGCAGATCACGATACCTCTTACTTTACCCAACATAAATGACATTTCTATATGTTGTTTTGCTAGCAGGGCATCTGGAGAAGCTATATATAAGCTGCTGAGACCTCATGCATCTCTTCTTCAAAGGTACTGCTAGTAAAACTGCATCTATGAAGAACTAACATGTTGCTCCAGTGACAAGTAAAACAAACTGCAACAAACCCACACTTCAGGTTCTATACAACTCCCTAGAATTTTGCATTACACTTGTAGGTGTAATACAGAACTGGTGGTTCCTTTAAATGACATATGTCCTGTGCTTTGCTTTTCTAATGTTTTCAGTAGGGACGAGCGGAACTGTCACAATTTGTTCCGCGGTGTAAAATCCGTTGACGAATTGTTTCAGTGTCAATCCATACTGATGAATCCAAAACTGCCATTGGATACAATCCAGCTGGATGTTTCAGAACCCAGTCCGCAGATTCCACAGTCTGTTGCCGGACTGTTAAAAATCCACACACGGATTAGTCCGCGAAGAGGGAGATAGATTAAATACGTGGGAGGGGATCTTTCTCCGAGTGTGGATTTTAAACAATCCGACCACTGATTATTATCCCAGCATGTGTCAGGGATAGGAAGAAAACCCCCCAAAAACAGTCAGATTGCCCGTTTTGAGACTGATCCGTGGAAATCCATGGATCCAAATCCGCAAGCAAAATTTGCCCGTCGCTAGTTTTCAGCATTGTTTTCAATACCTAGATATTGTATTTAGGGTCTATACTACAGTAGTGGCTTTCTATTACTTAAACATTATTCTAAAAAGTGTAGCAGTTAAATATAGGGCACATTTACTAACATGTCTTCAAAAAATTGAATGTTATAAATGATAAAAATAAATTATATGTTTTGATTTGTTTGACGTTGGAGGGCACAAAATGTGCCTAATATCATCTTCATTGCAGAGGAATTAGCACATTAATAATTGTTATTAAACTATTATAAGTACCAGAGCCTACAGTTTAGCTGCGGACCTTCACTTACCAACATTGCTGCATTAAATATATAGTTGTCCATTGAATTGCCTATTAAACCGTATGCTTTTGAACAACAGAATGAATGGGGTTTTTAAAGAGAACAAATCATAAGACCAATTATAGTTGACGCTAATGAAACACACCAGCAGAAAAACAGTCCCCTCTAGAGGATATAATTGTGGGGATTAGCAGACAGGAAATGCCCTATGATTTGCATAAACAAAAAAGACAAGAGTTTCTCTTTGTGTCTTTACATGTCTTCAGTATGGTCTATTTATGAATGGATTGAATAAAGCTTCAGGCATCAACCTCTCCAGCTGCTGTTAAACTGCCAGGAAACACCCTCCCCATTTGGTCCTTTTTTTTTTTTGTGTGTGGAATAAATCTTCTCTTTTATTTGTAAGTTTTCACTAGTTCCCATAAATCTCAAACCCTTGCAAGCCGACCACACGATGGTTGACAGCAGGGACGTGGATGTAGTAATCCTCTTAAACACTTTTGATCCCATGGTGGTCAGGGGGACCAGTTAACACAAGGTTTAGACAAGACATCATTTCTGGTTTTAAGGAATAGATTTTTTTTTTTGGATTGCGGACAGATATTTGGAAAGCAGAGGTTTCATATACGTGAACAATTATGTACATATACATTACAGTGACCTGAAAGGACCAAATACAGTGCTGTGTGTGGATTCTGGGTCACAAAATAACTTTTTTTAAATGGGAAAACGTGAGATTTGCCACTGGCTAGTATGTGGCTCAGTGAGTAAAGCCTGTGATGCTAAAAATAATCACTTTGAAGCAGGCGAGCTTGGTGTAAATCCCAACGTCAGCTCTTTGTGACCGTGGGCAAGCCACTTTATCTCCCTGTGCCTCTGGCACCAAACAGCTCATTGGGGCAGGAACTGGGCCTAGTAAATTCTTTGTACTGAGTGCAATACTGTAAGTATGTGTCAAGTGCCTAGTGTCCCATTGGGAGCAAGCAGCATATGAAATGATGTATTATTTTCTATATCTACACTGCTTGGTCATATGTTACTTCGTTGAAGTTATTGTGTGTAAGTTAGCAGCTTTTTGCTAAACACATCTCCTGTTCCAATTCTTGTATCATTATTAGTATTATTATTATTTTTTTTACATAGGGTGATGAGAGAGGGAGAGAGAGAGATTACCTCCCCTCTGACCCCCTCCTCCTTTTCATTACATGCTGCCTTGAAGCAGCATATATTGCAGGTCACGTGTAATAGCAAAGGGCTTTAGGCTGAAAATCACAGAGGATCAACAGCAAGGAAAGTGTGAAAGTCCTGTTGTCTTTGGAAATACCAGAGTAGCGGTGGCACTGCGGAGTGAAAGCTGATTTAAAGGGAAAATACCTCTAAGAGATGTACCATAAACTGAAGAATGGTGTTCATGATATGCGTAAGACATGTCTTGACACCTTGTGGTCCAGATGTGCTGTGCTGCATAAATAACATATCTGTCAACACCTGAGCCATTATTATGGGGGAAGAAATAATAAATAGCGGCTGTCCCAAGCTAATGTCCCTTTAAACCAACAGATGCACACAGACAGACCACTTGTTGGAACACATCTTGGGTGTAGGGAGTGTCTCCAAAGTAGTCAGATATCTATTATGCATTTATTTGTGTCAAAGATCCTTTATTTCTTTTTGTGAACGACACTAATACAGTAGAAGGAACTGAACTAAATGAAGCATCACTGTCAGTATGTGCCTGATAGATGTGCGTAACGTATCCTGTTACCTAAGATGGTAGAATACAGCAGAAGGGAGGATGCATTGCTCCATGGTAACTTCTGTACCCCGGTTTCCAATATAATTTGCTCCTCATGTCAAATATAAAAAAATAGATAATGTGAATGTAAGCTACATACTTTTTAACCTAACAGTATATGATAGCTTGCTATTTTATTATTACTGTGTGTATGCCTCCTCCTTGGTGATCTCTCATAGTACTGTGCTGCATGATATAGTGGATCTCTCATAGTACTGTGCTGCATGATATAGTGGATCCTTACAAACTAATAGCAATGTTAACCCTTATACCACTAATATATATACGGTATATATATGTATCGGGTATTCCCCCATACAATCACACGTAATGTGTGTGTGCGGGGAACTTAGTGTTACCAGGTGTGGTGCTTTACCTGTTAGGCTCACAGGGGGCCTAAGCCTCCGCCACGGGGAGCCTGGGGCACGAATAATAATAATTGGAGTAACCTCGTACTCGGTGCAGCGCCTCCACCTGCGATGGCTCCCACTCGAGGGGGAGTGATCCTCGCAGGACAATATATAGATCACACAACAGCATGTAATACAACCAATGACTTTACTTGCGAGCATAGAACGTACTTGCATATAATATCAACAGGTGTCCCTCCCTAGAGGAGACACTGACTACTGCGTCTCGCAGGACGCTATCCCCCTTTCACCGGGTGACCCCCACCCCGTGTCCAGTAACCCCACACTCTACAGAGAGAGGATATGGGTGACTGCGCAGTCACTATTAAAGCTAATAGTATTGTTGGTGCACTTGTTGTTACGGATTACCTGCCGAGCACTCCAGTGCTCGGGCCTGCAACTGGCTTCACAAAGGATCCGATGAGAGATGACACCGGAACCACCATCCAGGGCGATCCCACCCGGATGACTGCTGCAGCCGCAGCGAAGGTCTGAGCCCAAACCTCAGAATGGAAACGCAGCGTCCGCTGTGTCCCTAACTTCCTCTGGATACTGATAAGGGGCAGGGTCCCTAATCTGGGGCCTGTCCCTACAACACTCAGCTACTGTGACTCAGGGCTATCTGGGGCTTGGGGGCTGCTGGCCTAGTGCAGGGAATCACTGACTCCTCCACCCTACCTCCTTCCCCTAGCTGCTCCGGTCACCAACTAACTAGCGTGCTCCAAGCCCGCGAAATGTATCCATCCCTGAGCAGGGAGATACTGTAGCCCTATTGGCTCCCTGGGGTCATGTGGCTCTGCCCCTGTGCACCCTGGGGGCTGACTGCCCTTCACTGCGCATGCGCGACCTGTCTGTGTGCCTCCTGGCGCTCCTAGCCCTTGCGCATGCGCAACGCACCTGGCAATGGCGGAGCCCTGAACCGCGAGCCGCCGGGACCTCGGCAACGCGACCGCGGCCCTAGCAACCGGCCGCATCCACAGGAGAGGCGCGCTCTGCTAGCGCACGCCCCCGCACTTCACCTCAGCAACGCTCCGTGAGTAACAGGAGGGGCTCTGAACACTGACAGGGGACCTGGCTACATATATATATTTCTCTAAGGATATCTGCACATCCCTCTGTGATAGGTTGAAGGGCCTGTCACTCACCCAGAGATGGCCAGTGAGGCTGCACATCCTTCCCCTCTGTGATAGGCTGATTGACCTGTCAATCACCTAGGGACAGCCAATGACATTGCACATCCTGTGTAACGAGACTGCATTGGCTATGTAACATCGTAAGTGTCACATAGGAAGTGTCTATGGAGTTCAAATCGGAGGTGAAGAATACAAGAATTGGATTATGCTCTTCATAATTATCCCTGCAACTGTGAGAACTTGGATTTCTAAATGCTCTGACAATTTTGTCACATCTAAAGATTAACTTTGTAAGCTGCTGTGTAACCTTCAGTGCTACACTACCTTCCCAGGGCTGATGTATACATCTGCTCTTTCACCTCCTACTCCTCATCTCCTCCAATACCTGGGAACTCTCTCCTCTCTACCTGCATCTCATTGTGCCCTCCCTATTGCTTTTTCTGTTTGCTGTTTCCTCACTCCTTTGTAAACTTTTCTGTTCCTTCCAACTCCCCAATTCTCCTCCTATCCATATTTCTTCGTCGCTCCTTGCCTCCACCTATGCTTGTACCATACACTGCACCACTATGCACACACCGTTCCCAACAACTTCTACATCCCTCAATAAAAAGCACCCACACAAATTCTCTCTCTCTCAATCCTGGACCCAGCCATATTCACACCAGCTCTCGTCCGTGACTCACTGCCTCCTCCTCCCTCCCTGCTAATGGTGTTAACCCATCTAATTTAATAAAGGCCAATCTTAAAACACACCTCTCAAAAGAAGCGTCCCAATAGCCTAGACTCATGGCTACTGTCCCGCACCCACAGTCACTCCTACCAACCAGCACTGCCATCTACTGCACTTATTCGCTCACCTGCTGTCTCTGTAAGTCTCCCAACATACCACTTAGATTGTAAGCTCCCCGGGACAGTGATCTCCATTCCTATTGTCTGACTTTGCTGCACTTATTGTATTATAATTCTTTTATATGTCCCTTGTCTTTGTAAAGTGCTGAGTACGCTGACGGTGCCATATCGTACATCGTATACATACGTCCCCCTCTGTGATAGACTGAGCAGCCTCTCATTCACACAGGAAACTCTGGGGGAGGGGATTTTAATGGCAGAGGAGACAGCAAGGAGAGGAGGACACAGATGAGATGTGTAGGAGGGGAGATAAGTATACACAGAGGGGAGCTGACACCGTAAGGCAGGGAGTGCAAAGAGGAGCAGGGTATGGTGGAGGAGGGGGGGGAGGGAAGAGGAGATGGAGACAGCAAGGAGAGGAGGAGACAGAGAGACAGCAAGGAGACAGATGAATGAAGAGGAGGAGAGAACGGAGAGCTTTGTGCACATGGGGCAGGAGGGAATACAAAGGGAGCAGAGGTGACAGCAAGGTCAGCAGGAGGAGGAAACAGAGACAGCAAGGAGAGGAGGAGACAGAGGGATGATGAGAGAATGGAGAGCCGTGTGCACATGGGGCAGGAGGGAATGCAAAGGGAGCAGAGGTGAGACAGCAAGGGCAGCAGGAGGAGGAAACAGAGAGACAGCAACGAGAGGAGGAGACAGATGAAATGTGTAGGAGAGGAGGGAGTGTAGTGTGCACAGAGAGGAGCAGACAGAGTAAGGCAGGGAGTGCAAAGAGGAGCAGAGCATGATGGAGGAGAGAGTAAGGCGGAGAAGAGGGAACAGACAGCAAGGCGTTACAGGGAGGGGTGAAAACAAAGAGTAATGTTTAATTAATAACCTTTCAGATCTCCTAGATCAGCGTATGTACAGCTAGTATAATAAAATAAGTATAATTCGCAATTTGAAAAGCCCACTTAGCACAAAGTGATGTCAAGCTTTGTATTGTTTGTGTAGGATAATTTATATCATTTTTATGCTGATGTGTATTTGTTGGTGTCTGAAAATATAAATCTAAACAATTCCCTTGCAGCAAGTACCTTAAACTTGTCCCCAGTATTAAAACAGATTTATGGTGTCGCTTGTCAACACCTTGTGCTTTATATGGGGGCAGTTGATGCTCAGCGTGTACATTTTTAGGGATATTAAAGAATTCAAGTTGAGACAAACAAATTCGCAACATGTAGGCAGAACCAAAAGGCCATTTAGAAGACGAATGGAGCATGTGAGGAATATTATCAAAGTAATACACTATTGACCACCGCAGCCACCTGCACTAGATTTAAAGGGTTCTTGTCCAGGTATCTTGGGAGGTTCGAAAGCTTGCACACTGTAAACTTTTGTTGCTTCCATAAAAAGTGTCATACTACCTATTCCTTCCTTTAGCTTTTTTTTTTTTTTAACATCATAAGGGGCTACTGTGGCTCATGCTTTTTTGTCCGAAAGAGTGAGACATACATATATTTTCACGTACACATATTTTTAATTCTATATCTTTTTCACATATAGTATTTGCCATATTTTCTATACCTCCCCCATCTCCTACCTCTGGTTTAACACATTGAGGGTCAATATGTATGTCATCTTTTTTTTTTTTGCATAGAATTATAATATAACCAAACGTTAATGATTTGAGGTTTTTTTCATTATATATTCTACTTGTTATGCCTACATAGAATAAGTGTTTTTCGGTTATTTCTTTTTTCTTTTTAATTGGTGGCGGTGTATGAGTTGGTATCATTCTAAGCAGACGCCCTTACTAATAATGATGAAAATTATACATTAATGTTTCAAGAAGAAAGGGTTAAGGGAATCACACTTGGCAATATTGTAATTAGGAAGTTTGGTTTTATGTCTGATGGCTCCTTGTTATTGTTTTGAGGCTCCTTTTCGTAAAATTGACTTCATTTTTAAGAAATGTATTTATTCGAACAAATAACATACAAAAATGCTTTCGTTTTTTTTTTTTTTACTTTATAAACCACCGCTAAATATTTTACATTTATGATATATATTTTTATCTATGGATTTAATAAAACCGCACATGGGTTTCTTACCAGCTGATCTTGTGTTTCTTTTTATTTCCAGAATGAAAATGTATTCATATTAAATAAAAGACAACACGAGTTACGACTTTTGCACGCTCAGAGTTTATTATTCATAAATTCATGTTTTGTATGCGAGGTTAGACAAAGAAACGGAGTAAGGGCTTAAAGTAATCTGTTCCAGGCTTCTTCAGCAGATATATTTCAATGGTATTTTTTCCCCCCATTTATTATTCTGCCCTAGAACCATAAAAACAAAATCAAAGTAACAATTTCAGGCTTGGAACTGACTAGAAGAGACCATGATATCTTACAGATTACGTGGCCCGCAAGTCTGACTGTGACTCAGAAACATGTTCTCTCCAGGTGCGCCCAATATTAAGCACTCACTAAAGCACTGGGGTTAACTCTCAGCATCAGTGTAGCCAGAGGCCAGGCTGCAGAAAGCAACATGCTTCCAGTGCACTGCAATTTACTTGTGTTTCAACTCTCTCCGGTATGGCAGCACACTTTAGTATACCACACTGCTCAAAGAAGAGTATTTTATCCCAGTTCCACGTTTTAGAAATCTTTCCCTCTCAAGTTTTCATAAGCTGTTATATTTTGTGTGTGTGTGTCAGAATCGGCGCTTAATGTCATCTTGCTTTTTTATCCATCTAAACATCTGGAGAAAGGGACCTTGAATAACCGAGAAAGGGAATCATTTAGGTAACATCTCATTTTTTTTTTTTTTTTTAATGGTTCAGGCAGCAGGCCTAGAAAGAAGTGAGGGTGTAGTCCTGACTGAATAATATCTCCGATTTCTTTGTCTTACCCAGCCTCAAATCTAATCAACATTCCTAATGTCTTAGGTTCACGACGATGCGGAAAGGCGGACAAAGGTCTGTGTAATGGCATTTATTTAATGCTATTTGGAAAAAGATTTGCAGTGATCCTGAAGAATATGCAAACACAGTCTAAATCAGTCTCATGTTTCTGGTGTGTGCTTGTAGAACCAGTAATTAATATCGTGTATAGACAGATGTGACGCTGAATTCTCAGTTGCTGGACAACTTTTGAGGTTTAAGTTTCATGGCATGTTGTACTTGCACAAGTCAACTAATTTTTGGATACCTTTAACCTCAGACTCCAAGGTATTTAAAGGAGCTATCCAAGCAATATCCTACGTGTGTGTGTGTTTTTTCTCTCTCCAATAAATCAGTTTTGTAGTATTAGATAATACTACTTTTTTTTTTTTTATTCAACTCAATGTCTAATGAAGTTTTAATAAACTGATAATTCTTTTGATTTCTATAGCAGGTTTTAGCCCACTTTCCCAGCAGTGTAAGATCTTTGTAACGCTTTCCTCTTTGTGATAACGTGTTGCCAATATTCCCAGCAATTTGAGCTGCCAACGGTAACAATAGATAATGTTACCTTAGTAATATCAGGATACATTGTAGCTGCTGAGTTACACTGACTGAAGGATTGATTTGAAACTAAAAAGCAGCCATTTAGTGAACCCTGGCAAGCAGGATCTTTGAGGATCGATCACGGGAGAACTAGTCGATCGGCAGCATAGGTAATTATTTTCAATAAAGGTAATCAAAGGCTGCATATATTAAAAGAAAACATATATATGTTGCTTGGATTGCCTCTTTAAAAGAAAAAAATGGTGTAGGTTACAAAAATAAACACGACCCATGTTTGCTCCCAGAACCTGAAACCTAACTGGTGGTTAAAATTAAGAGTTCTAGTTTTTTTGTTTTGGCTGATTTCTTGAGAAATCATGAACTAATCACAATACTCACTATTATATGGAATGATAACCAACTAGTCATCTTTTAAAAGTGAGATCACTCCAGATTGTTGTTACATAAAAGTACAAGCAAATAATGAATGTTAAAAGCATTCATTGGGCAATCCCTCCGAGAACCAGAGTGAACGAGTGCCAGTGACATCAACTAGATCAGGGGTGCTCAACTCCAGTCCTTAAAGGATACCAACAGGCCAGGTTTTAAGGATTTCTCTGCTTCAGCACAGGCATCTCAAGCAAAAGGACTGAGCCACTGATTGAGCCACCTGTGCTAAAGCAGGGATATCCTTAAAACTTGGCCTGTTGGTATCCTTTAAGGACTGGAGTTGAGCACCCCTACCTAGACGGGTGATACCTTTCTAACACCCATACGTATATATCAAATAAAAGGATGCTAGTTTGTAAACATACTTAGCTGGGCCTTAAGGGAACGGTTGACTTCCTTTCTCCGTTTTGTCCGACATTGGATGTTCAGCAAGAGTTTTCAGTCAGCAGCCTCTCCCCCTCCACCCCCATTACCTTTATCGGCTCTCTGATGAGGACCAAGGTTGGCTAAGGGTAAAGGAAACACTTGAGAGTGAGACACGCCCCATGCAGAGGCCCCTACGAAAATTCATCTTGTAATAAATCAAATAAATAAATGGAAATCGGCATGGTCAGATATGTTGAGGGAAGCTAACCAGACTGTTCAATTCATCACAGTAGGTTGTTGTTTTGGTCTAAATTGATGGGACTGTACCTTTATAAGGTAAGTGTACAACAGCAAGAAAAAACATTGGTGCCTTTTCCAATGAAGCAGAAAGCATGTGTGTGCGTTCACATTATCGCCACAGTTGTGGAGAAGTGTTGGCATTGTAGCATCATCAGCGAGGTCAGAGTTGTTCTTTGTTGTCCTCTGCTATCAGCTATACAATCAACTCCATTATTGTGGGGCTTTGATGTTTTTTTCAACATTGTCATTTTGCCTGGGCTAGCGACTCCCCAAATAATCTGCTAGGCTATTTTTCATCCGAAATATCTTAATAACCAGACTTTTCTTATCAGCACCAAAGATTTTCCCACGCAGGACAGCAATGATTTATTTTTTAAAGGTGTTTATTGATTGATAGTTGACATTAAACATGACATATTCGGTAATGTCATGTTGCTACATGTCTGAAGCCAAATGTTGGGGCCCTCTCTGTAAGAGGTCACTTTTTTGCTATGTTAGATCTGTAGGCAAACGCATGAAACGCCAATATCAAAGAGAACTTGCCTATTTCACTTATCAACAGATTACTGTATCAACTTGAGGTATGTCGTAATCAGGGAACCAGGGAGGTGTTTTAAGCTCTGTGCCCCCACCCACCTCTCCCTGGTTCTTTAGACAATTACCAAGTTTAAATCTTCCTCCTGGGGAAACAAAATGGCCACCAAATCTCAGACCAATAGGAATCTGCAACATCATCAGTTGCAGCTTCCTATTGGACGGCCATTTAAACCCTCTTTAGAAACTAGGACGTAACATTGGTAACTTCACCAGTAAGTATATCAGGAACTCGGGGTCCCTGGAGCTGTAAATAATGGGGTCCGCCAGAGGACCTTCATGTACCATCCTGTAAAAGAAACTTTAAAGATGCAGACCAAGCAATATCCTACATGTTTTATTTTTTATTTTTAATAAATCAGTTCTGTACTATGAGAAAATACTTGTAGCATTAAAAAAACAAAAAACTGAGGGACATTATTGATGTATTTTTCATTTCCATAGCAACCATTTACAAAGTCACATCCCCTTCCTCTTCTGAAACAGGCTGTGGCACACCCCTTTTTGAACCCTGCCCTCTCTCTAGCAGTGCACCAATTGTATCTAGTGACTGCCTGGTCACATGATCTTCCCCACAGAACATTGTATCTTTGTTCCTCTTCTGCTGCACTGGCAGCCATTTAGTGAACTCCTGAGCTGAATCTTCACCGGTCGATCACAGGAGAACGGATCGATCGGCAACTTAGCTAATTACTTATCATCGTGTGGATTGTATTGATGCACATAATAAGGGGGGGGGGGAGGAGGAATTAAAACCGGCAGATTAGACTTCTGCTTTAAGACATTTGCTATTGATAACATTCATGGTTTTGACTAGTGCCATAGGAAATAAATCCTGTTTTGTGGGTGTGCTGATGGCCACGCGGGCTAGCCATGAGCCGGCCACTATTACTGTATATCATGCCGATAAGAACAAGATGCCATGCCAAGCTAATTTAAGGGGACGACACATGGGCAATAATGCAAATGAATGATCACTATGGAAGTTATCACATTGTATTCCAGTAACTTTAGTCTCCATTAAGATAGGCTTTTTTTTACTAAGAATTTTGAATTTTATTTAGCAACATTCACGTCACTTTTTCTGTTTTTGCACCAATTTTTCATTATAATATTTCTAATATGAAAGCAGCATTTCTCATTGAGGACTCACTACCCCGTCTGTAGCTGATAATGAACATTGTTCAGCGCACATTGAGTGCAATTGCAGACTTCTATTCATCAGAAACCGTTCCTTCTTATATAATGGGGACCTAACCACTTTGTTGATGCCCTCTGACAAAACAGCTGTTAATTGCTCTCATCCTCCCTCCAACCATCAAAAGAAAACTGTTGATATGGTCTGGGACGATATTCCTGAGCCTGCAGCAAATTGATCCTCGTGGACCTGTAGCTTAGGGCTACAATCATTTATGACCATTCTGGAACCCTCTGTAAGACGTATTGTAAGCTGATTTGATTATATTGCAGCATATTCAGGTGAAGATAAGGTTTTTTCGCTGAAAATATGAACTGCTGTAAAAAATAATTATGCAGGGTTTTTTTCCGATTGCAATGGTTAATTGAAAATAAACAGACCACTTGTGAGCATAGTCTTAAGCTTCGGATTTAGTGGGTGCGGGCACGCGACGTAGCACATTGCGTAGCACATGTTGGCCGAGAGATCTGTGGATTGAAATCCACAGCGGCGGGGAGGTGTGGCGGAGGCGTGTCAGTGATGTCACAAGGCTGGCTCGTCCTCATTGGCTGAACCGCTCACGTGACCCGGCCGTTGTGCGCAAAAAAAAAAAAAATCTCGTCTCCTGAAAGCGTAGTCGCCCTTCATCGCGAGCGAGCTCTATGGACTGCCTCATAGAGGCGCAGCCTGTTGTTCGCGCGCGCAGTAGATCGCACTTTGCGACGTGGCGGTAGCTCGCACTGTGCGACGTGGCCTTGGACAGGACAACCGCCCTGCCCAGAGATAATGGGGGAAGGCAGATTTGTGGATCTGTCTGAGATATGTGTGTGTTCACAAGGGGTATTGTTATCTGGTGTACACAGTATGGTGGAGGGTTTTTGTCACTTTTTTACTCACCATAACTTTCTTCGTGTCAATGGTTAATTAAAATGTTATAATGTTCTTTTCTGATATTGGATGGTTATATTTGCACCAAGATAGAATGTGTGCTATTTATTTTGTTAGAATAAAACAGCATAATTTAACAAATTGTACCTGTCTTTTCTCTTGAATTGTGACTGGCAGGTCAGCTCCTACTCTGCTTTATTAAGGGTTCCGCCTCTGAGCTATGAAATCTCCCAGGAACTCCCAGAAAGCATTTCCATGTTTTCATCGAATCCCAGTGGGCATCCTAAAACCTTATATTTAGACATTATTAAGGAAAGATCGTTGGACCTGACGTTAAACAGTCTCTCAGAGGCTGAGAGATGGGAAAATTGATTTCTGGAATGTACTCCACACATGTGTCACAAAGTACATATTTGGCACAGATTCGTCTGTGTAGGGAAAGTTGCTGAAAAAAACAAACCTTGTAATACATGAACAATGTCATCAGCTTTTGTGTCCTGGCACTGAGGTTTAATGAACTGGCTTCTCTCCAATAGCTTTTTGGAAATGTGATATGAAGTTGAGTAGGAGAGCTGCCTCTTACGTCAGTGTTCTGTGGTCCGCTTGATTGCAAATCCCCATTGTCTTGTATTCCATGTGTGATTAAAAGGAAAAGTCTGTGGAATTGTCCTGTTATCATTCTTGTGATTAAAACTATATTTAAAAACAATGAAAAGATGAATAGTTGGTGCTTGGTTCATAGGAATTGTGCATATACCCATTTTCTACTTTTCATTGGAAGACACCTTTTTTAGGTGAATGGGCCACGAGTCTTACACCGTGGGATGATATCTTATGGAGTAGCACCACTTAGTAAATGTCGCCCTATATATGCCATTGACATTGGTCCATTCTTGCACTTTGGCCATCTAGTTTACAGATGTTTGAAACTTCTTCACAAAGTGCATTTCTATAAGAGGTTCAAGTTATAGTGTGAACGATGTCGGTGACTTCTCCTCATAGTCAGGGCCGCCAACAGGGGGGGACAAAAGGTAAAGGTGTTCCGGGCCCACTGGCTGGGGGCGCAAGTTGGACCGGACCTCTGATCAGGCCCAGCTGCCGGTCCTGTCGCGACCGGGGCCCGGCCCTCAGATGCCTGCAGGGCTCTATCACTGTCCCACACCGACGGGCCTCTGTGACGTCAGCGCGCCAGAAATAGGCCTGACCCAGCATCCAGCGCGCGAAGGCATGGAGGGAGGCCAGGTGCGCGCAAGCTCGACGTGAGACAGAGGAATAGAAGCCCGCAGTGATGGAGAGCCGGGGTCGCGAGAGGACATAATGTGTATCGGGTGGAGTGGGTTTTTTCCCCCAAATGTATTGGGGGAGTGGGGGGCTTTTTCAAATGTATTGGGGGAGTGGGGGGCTTTTTCAAATGTATTGGGGGAGTGGGGGGATTTTTAAAATGTTTTGGGGAGTGAGGGTATTTTAAATATGCATTGGGGGCGTGGGGGGCTTTTTAATATATATTGGGGGAGTGGGCTTTTTAGCGTAGGGTAGTTGACGGAAGGTGGGGGCTAGTGAGTGGAGAGAGGGAGGGAGTGAGGAACAGTGGGAGTAAGTGAGATGCAGAGGAGAGAAATACATGCGAGGCGGAAGGGTAAGAGGGGGAGTGATTGAGGAAGAGGGAGTGAGGCGGAGGGGAGAAATACATGGGAAGAGGGTAGGAAATAGAAATGACTCATGAGGTGTGAAATGGGGGGGGGTCGCAATACTGCTGAGGCAGGGGGTGGGGGACCCAGATGTAACTAGTGCTGGGCCCCTGTGTTATTAAACATAACTAAATACAACCTCTCCATATTGGACAATAACACCCAGTGGAAAACATAATTTTCATCCATATTAACTAGTTTAAAATAGAATTTGCCACTAATGATATCTGTGATTGTTCATTGAGGAAATAGATACAATGGCATATATGTATTTGAATGCTGGGCTACAAGATTAACCCATAGACTGCCCTATTATACTTTGAGGGCTGGCACGCCAGGGGCCCTACGTATTGTGCTAGATTTCTAGGGAGAGATTGTGGTGAATGAGATTGAAACAGAAGAGAAGAACCCGTTCACGTCACCGTAGTGACGTTGGAATCATGTGATCACTGAGGGGTGATCACATGATCACTTAGGAGCAATCACATGATTGCGACTTGCCTTAGGGGTTGTGGCACTCTGCTTCCATTGTGGACCACCCAGCACTGAAAAGTTTAAACAAGGTCAAAATATATATAATTCATCAATGGATCCACTATCCCTAATAAATACTGAACTCCTATATGCGCCAGACAATAGTTTGTAGCCCAAAGATCAGAAGCTAAACTTTTTTCAACTGCTGGCAGATGTTGTGTTGAAGAAAACTGGAAAGTGTAACTTCCTGTCTACAAACAAGGATTAAAAAAAAAATGTGACAGATTGTGCCTGTAGAAAAACTGACATGCACTGTTTTAAAAGAAGAGTCATAAAACAAACCTGGCATACGTTAATGCCATAAAACACATAGGGGGTCATTCTATATAGTCTGACGTGGATGCCGTGGTCAGCTTGACTGGCCACATTGGACTATTTAGAATAAGGCTAGTAGTCCCAACACAGCTGCAATCTTTCTTTAGTTAATAATCAATTTACAAGCGCGCACTACTAACAATATACAAATGGCAGTTTTATTTTGCATTCTTTCCTTCATTCGCAGAAATGTAGCAGCCTTTCCTGCACAAAGTTCTGTGTAAGGAATTCTGTCTCCTTTTTTCTCCACTGTAGATAATGCTTTATCATTGGCTGGCACTTCCCGCACGCATGCGCGTTTGCCCAAGTGGACTTCAAGTCTCAGTTCAGATGAACGTTCCGGATGAATGGTCTGCTGTTGGCAGAATTTTATAGTGATGAAGTACTGGTTTTAAATTGTAAGCTTTCAAGTAATTATATAAGATCTCTGGGGTGGGCCAGTGGAATAAACACAGCCAGTGGTGGGGGAGGGGAGACTATAAAGGAATAAAAATGGATTGGTCAAAAAGTCTGGGTCAAAATATTGAAAACTCAATACTCCCAATAATTTTCATAGAAAGTACTCGTAAAGGTTTCCATCTATAGGTTTGTAGGCGATAGAGAACATGACAGAGGAATAGACTCTTTGATTATATATAATTATTTTTTTAATACTCAGCAGCACTGTAGCCGTATGATAGATTATACCTATATTTGAGACTTTGGACTCGGTTCTTCAGATCGCGCATCTATTGAGGTGTCCTGTTACGTAGTGGATATGCCCCAATACATTGCTCTGCATTGTGTCAAGCTCTATTAATATTTAGCAGCTTATTCATTTTCTCTAAAAAAAAAAAAAAGTAGTCTAGAAAAACAGCATGATATTGTAAAAACAGAACACAAAACGGCAAGCGTTCAGACGCCTTACCTGTACAGAAGTGTCAACACTCAGAAAGATTTATCTGCTGCGATATTGTTTTGATATTGTTGAATGCTAAGAAGTGTACTTCAGCCTGTCAAAAGCTGAGGGGAAGAATGCGCTAACTTATAGCTGAAAATATATTGCATGCCCGCTCCATTAAAAGAGCAGCCCCATTTAGTACCATATGCTGGAGTGGCAAGAAACTCCCAAGATTAATTACCGTCCCCCCCCCTCCCTCTGTCCCCCCTCACTTCTCCCTCTCCCCCACTCTCTTTCCACAACATAACTTTTTTTGTTCCTCACCAATCTGTCCGACCTCTCACCCTTTCTTTTTTTTTTCTCTTTTCCCGTCTGTCTCGTATAATATCTCTTTATTATTACGCAGGCCAGAGCTTTTAATCTGGGATCACGGAGGTTTTCACACAAGTCTAAAGACCTGTGGACATTACAGAAAGAAAACATTGGAGTCTCTCCAAAGCAAACCACTGCTAAACATTGGAGAGTTTGTTACAGCAATTAGTAGAAATTATGATTTATATGAAAATACTTTGCAACAAGCGCTATATACCTTCACCTCTGCTGCAATGTTTTTGCCATTTGAAAGGAAAGGACCATATGTTCAGTTCGCATTTCAAGTTTTGAATGCACAAGGCGCCTTTTGGAAACTATTTTGTTTTTTTATTTGTGCATAGCACAATTTTTTTATTTTTTTTTAAATGCTGAAAAACATATTTAAAAAAAAGTTACGCATGTATATTAAAATGCATTTGGCGAATATATTTATATTCTTGAAAAGCAACCCATTAGATCCACATTAATGCAAGTAAACCATAACATCTCACATCTGGGTCAATTATTTCCTTACCAAACGTTCATGTATTTATGTTTATTTGACTTTACTCATATTACTGGGATTTATTTATTTCTAAGATAGTAACATATCCCACAGTGCAGGGCAATGAGAGATTAAATGCAGCCATAGTTAAGAGACTAAGTATAACAAACAGGACTGGTTATTGGATATCCTTACAGAAGTTGAAGATGTCCCGGCTCGGAAGAACGTACAAAATAACGTTTTCTATTTTCTTTATAACGCCTTTTGCAAAATGCATTACTATTTGCCCCGTTCAGTTTTCCTTCTGTGCTTTGAACCATTTCTGTGACGCTGGCCAGTTACGAGATCTCCGCCATGTGGAAGCGATTTCCATGCGAGTGCTGGAGGACTTGAACGCTCCCATTTTCCCACGAGGCGATACCCCAAGCGTTGCATGCTATCAATTTACATTGATAGATGTTGACAGCTACCATAATCATTTTGCTTCTATTGCTTACACTTGAGTTTCCAATTTTGTCATTTCTGTGGTGCTTTATTTTCCCATGGTTTTTTCCCCCCCCGTTTTCTCCCATCCCCCTTGGCGGGCGCCATTTGTAATTTTTCTTAGATTTTAGTCAAAAACCCAGAACAGGAAAAACGATTTTATATTTCAATATAACTTGGGCACATCAGTCAATTTTGGGAAGTGCTCTGGTAACATGTTGCTTGTGAGAGAAATTGCATGTTGCTAACCACAAAATGTTCTGCAAAATAGAGTTTTAAATAATGCAAAAAGGTACATTTTTCATCATCAATTTATATAGCAAGGATAAATCACAATATGTTAAAACAGTAATCCCAGCTGCCTGTGTTTTTTTTTTGTTTTTTTGGTTTTACCCCCATTTATTTTAACAATATTTGAACCTAGGGTTCACTAGAGCTGAATTGTGCTCTCCAAGAAAAACAAAATGGAAGTTTCAATCTCCCACATCGCATGGGCCAATATCAAGCTACAACGCATCCGCTGCAGCTACCTATAGGCCCATGTGACGCGGGAGATTTAAATCCCAGAGTAAAAACAGGGATCTTGGAACAGGGGGATTCAGCTCCAGCGACCCCGTGGTTCTCATCCTGTGAGAGAAGGGGGAGTGGGGTTAGGTGGGGGACATTGCTGCTTGAAGTTAGGATCCCAGAGGATCTAGTGAAAACTAGAATTATGATGGGACCACTTTGACCATCTCTAAAAGTTTTTATAGATATTTATATATACAAACACATATATCAGTTTGATAGTGTTTGAGCACAGCCTTTGTATTAGCTTTGCAGGGGGAGTACACCATTGTTTTCATCTCTAAAAAGAAAGTGATAACTATATTATTTTCCTTAGTTGGTTATTGACTGCAACTTTAGATAAAATATCTGAAAGATAGATACCGACAGTGACATACTGTAGCTCTGGTAATGATCTAGTAGCCCCATGAGTGGGCACTTTTATCATTTCATAAACCAAATTAATCATTCTGTTCTCCTCCCCGTGTGAATGCCAATGTCTGCTACTGTTAAACTACGGTCAATAGCACAGCCCAGGATACTGGTCAAAGCTAGAAGTGGATACGGATCAAACGCTATAAAGAAAATATTACTCACATGCCTCGATTTTAAGAGGTTTCTTTAGTATGTATTTAGAAACATGCGCTGGTTAGTGGTGGTTGCTCAGTGGTAAGATACTTAGGTCATTGTGCGTGCTTTAGCTCTCCGATGTGGCATGGAAGTTGTAGACATATGGTAGCAAAAATAGTATTGACTGCTGCTTTGAACTATTGTGCGGTCTCCTCCCTGCAGTGCAGGATTCCAGGGTCCTCTTTGTCTCTTGCATGCTGCTCAGGCCTTGCAATATCCACTCTGAGGGTTAAAGGTGGTGTCAGTGTAGATCAAATGACGTTTGCTCAGAATGAAAAGCTGCTGTGTAAAGTGGTACTTAAAAAAATACAACTGTTTCTGGCTAACAGAAAGTAGCCTGGAGCCCCTCTGCGACAGGGCACCTTGCCTTTGAGGCTAGGCTCCCGTTCCCCTCCCTTCTCCTCCCTCCCCCCCTTTCCTCTCCCCCCCCTTTCCTGGCCCCCTCCCCCTTTCCTCTCCACCCCACTCTCCCCCCCTTCTCCACCCTACTCTCCCCCCCGCTTCTACCCCACGATTTTCCCCTTCTCTTCCCCCTCGCTTCTCCCCCTACTCCTCCCACTTTACCCCCTTTTCCTCAACTCCCCGCTTCCCCTCCCCCCGCTTCCCCTCCCCCCCGCTTCCCCTCCCCCCCACTTCCCCTCCCCACCTGCTTTCCCCCCCAACTTATCTGTGTCACGACCGGACCGCGCACTGCTTTCCCTCCCCCTCCTCATCGCGTCTCGATATGATGCGGGGGAGGGGGTGGGGCTTAGGGGGTTCAAAGGAGGGTGGGAAAGCAGTCCGCCCCCTGCAAAGAAGTTGGTGCTCCTGATATAAATCTGGCAAAATCCTGATTGTGTGCCTAACATAATGGCTGCTTCAGACAGTGTAACTCAGCAGCTACAATGTATCTTATATTACTAAGGTAACATTATCTATGGTTACAGTTTGCAGCTCAAACTGCTGGGAATATTGGCAACAAATAATCACAAACAGGAAAGTGTTGCAAAAATCTTGCGCTGCTTTGGAGGTGGGCAAAACCCTGCTATAACAATCAAAGGATGCTTTAAAACCCAAATACAAAATGGCATTAAGTGTTGAATTAGATACTACAGACCTGATTGAAAAATAAAATAAAAAACAAAATTGCACATTATTGCTGCTTTAAAGATACGAAAGTACCAGAAAGAAAGTATTGTTACTAAATAAGGGAAGTTTTATTAACAAGTAGTAGTTTGTAGTTTAATGTCCTTTCTTCAGCTATCATTGCAGGTAACAGAATGCATTCCCTTGGGGGGGAGGGAGTGTAATGCAATCAGGATTTTCATTTTGTTTTCATCTTTTGAGACAAGAGACAAAGAAGGGCTAGTGGTCACTTCTTGACTTTTGCATCTCCTAATATTGCATGTGTATGGCTATGTACGCACCGTGGCATTCACTTGTCACCCAGAAGGTGGTCAATTAAGTAAGGTGGTAGTAATTTCTACCAACTACAAGTCAAATAGAGAACTTTGAAGCTGGCTATGGCTCATTTCCCCTGGAGTGCTAAAGTAACATTTCCTTTAATATATATACACTGTTGGCTCTTGCAACAGCAGAACCTGGAATCTTCATGTCAATACTGTACTTGTGGTTCCTGTATTCAACCATTGGCGCCAGGAATGAATCCAGACATTTTTTTGTTTTTGTTTTAAAGTACATCAGATTTTATTACATTATTAGCGCTTCAAATGCCGTTGTTCCAAATAGAGCTTATTAAAGGATTTCAAGTGGGCTTTCTTATAGGGCAGCGTGGTTGCCATCATATGATATTATTCCATGCATGTTTTGAGTTGTTTTTCATTTGCTTGTCTTTTTGCCCATAATGCTAACTTTTTTTCCACAGAAAAGGACATCATGCTTAATGAAGAGGTAGTGGATATTTTTGGTTCAGTTGCTCTTTGTGTGTTTGAGCTGCATGAAAGTGTTACCTGTTAAATCCGGATTTGACCATAAGGTCAAAACAGCTGTCTGTGAGTAGGTGTTCCTGGCTATGCACTGCGTTAACCCAGGCTGTGCTGAAAAGCTGTGTAATACGGCAGGCATATGCTTATAGGGGTCCATGTTACTATGAACATGAAGTAAAAGGTGACACTGTGTGGCCAGAATCCCTGGCTGCAGTGGAAGCACTGTATGCTAACAGATAATTGTGAAAAGCAGGATTGCAGACCTGTCTGAGACATGTGAGTGTGCTCACAAGTGGTAGTTTTGTATATAGCATAGAAGCTGTTCATTTAATAAATCCCTCTTTTTGGTAGGCTCACTTCTCATTGCTCATTGTTATATATTGGGCATTACCAACTGCTGGATTTCTGATCTGTGATGAGCTGGAGCAAACCATATTCTCTCTGGGTCTGTGTCCTTATGTACAAACATCTGCCAGTTTAGAACATTTGACAGTCGACCTTCTTTGTCCAACTGTAATGTCAACTCTGGTTGCAGATTTCACAGAGTTAAACCATGGATCCATTCTGACTGCAATGACAATATATAAAAATCGATGTATTCTATGCTTGCTGAATATATACTATAAGGGCATGATATCCTTCAATTATTAGCCATGTGTAGCCATGTATCCCCTTGGCTACTAATCTGCCCTGCCTAACACATAAACCCTGGTACCAGTGCAGACAGTGCTAGGGTTAAATCTACGCCCTGCTGTAGTAAGCAGCACCCTTGAGTGACCGGGGGGGGGGGGGGTGACCTGAGGGCTAGGTGCCGCCCACCCAGGGCTGAGACCTGAAGCCCTGCCCCTGGTAACAGTGGGGCGTGGGCAGTTGGAGTTGTGCGTTAGTCAATTCTATCCCCTCCCGCAGGGGAGTTGTAGCTGTTACCCCTTACTCCACCAGGGAGTAGGGGAGCAAACGATAGACTTTTGGGGCCTCAACTCTTAGGGGTTGATTCAAGGGACCAGAGGAAATGCATTGTTGATTGTGTACGGCTATACTCAATAAAGACCAGTTGCTGTTTTTTTATACTCCTGCCTGTGACTGTAGTTTATCAGGGGGTGTAGGAGTTTGAGCTAGCTGGGAATGTGTGTTAATCAATTACTGACTGGTAACAGTTGTATGGAGGTTAGGTGGCACCTCCCCCCAGAGCTCACTCCTCCTCACCTTTTTAACTTGGGAGGTCTTTTCACTTTGCCGTAAGAGCAGGACCTTCTAGGGTTCTTTCCCCTCATACAGAGGTAAAAGGAAGGGTTCACAGTGTAGTGTAGGACCTGCAAATTTGGTTATACCTTGACGTTTGGTATGCAGGCTTACGACGCTTTGGCCAAAGGGTATAACTAAATAACCAAGTCATTATTATTATTATGGAAGTATTTAAACTTTATACTTATTACCATATATGTTTTGTCAATTGGATGTAGCATTGGGCTCCCCTGTCTTTTGTTGTAAACAGTGACATCTCCCAGAGGGTTGGGGAGCACCTGTTACGCACGTATTTGGCTTCATCCTACATTCCTATAGTTTTCACTTAATTGGTATGTTATGTCACATTCAGAGCAAGAACCATGATTGCTATGTATGGCTACTGTAATTAATGTGACCCACTCCCATCAGGGTTCAAGAAGAAAAATTTTAGATCAAAGACCTTGGGAGTTTTAGATGTATGATTCAATCTTACTGTATTCATACTAGAAAAAAAAAATTGAGCAATCTACAATAATGTTTTATGCACTGATTTGTGATTTATTTTTTATGATTGATGTTCAACATGTGGTATTGAACCAGATCTAAAGTCAGATAGTACAAGATACCTCTTCATAGAACTTCTATAAATCATTATTTTTGACTGGCTTTCTCTTCCATATCAGAGATCAAGTAGGTATGTGATGGAATTGTGTGGGTAGACTATTCATTGGATAGCTCTGCTATTTTCTCTTAAATTAAATGCTCCAGATCAGAAAAGAATACTCACAAGCTTTCATGTCTGTGGTTTTAATATTGCGTACTGTGTCCTCTGGTGAAATGCTATGTACTAAATATGGATTTTGGAATAGGATAGGAGAAATAATGGGCCTTAGAAAATTACATGGTGTTGTCATACATGTTTTTAATGTATTTGTTGCTTCTAACAAGAACATTATGGCAGAATAGTAAGGATGAGTAAATCATAATCCCCCATCATTATTTTAGGCCTAAATTTAGTATATAGATCCTCCCTTGCTAGCCCACCTGTACAACAGACATTCTTGCTTTTAGACATTCTGCAAAGTAACAACTGGAAAAGCAATGATTTCCTGGTACTGAACAAACTTGGTGAAATTATGGAGCGGTTTAACTTGGCTAGTCGGCGTACTTTTTATTTGCTCTCTGTTAACCAGAAGAAACTAGTAAGATGGAACTTTAAGGTTAATTGTTCTGCTGAAACTGGGAGGGTTGTTTTCATAAAATGTCCTTCACACAACTTTGCAATTACTTTTTCAGTGTTTTCTTCTTAAAAGTAGGTCTCTACCATTAACACTCTGTATCCTGGTTTTATACAAAGAGACACGTGTTGAACTCCCAACTTGTGTGTTTAGTTGGACCTAGCCGGTTGGGACGTGCATCTCAACAGTTAACACACGCTGCTTAAAAAACCCAAAGCACATGCTTCTGACAGCAAGGTAGTTACATTTATTACATGTTCTGTTGCTTATTTAAGTAATCCTAGTGGGCCTAAACAGTGGTTTGCAGAAGTATTCTCCCCCTACTAATTTGTACTCACATTGTATCGAATTATAAATAATGTATGTGGTTTTTCAAACAAACTTTTTTTTATTCTAAGCCAGCGGTGTGCAAACTGGGGGGTGCGAGACTGAGTGCGGGGGGCGGGGGGGGGGGGGGGGTAGGGTTTACAGAGGAACCAAGCTCTTCCCAAAGGTACTTAAATTAAGTGCCGTGGGAGCTGCAGGCCCTCTGTAAACCTAACTTACCTTGGCTCCGGCGGCTTCTCACACGAGTCGCCATGGCAACGCGACATCAAATTACGCCGCGAGGTTATGTGACGTCACGAAGCCGATGCCGAAGCGGGGGTGAGGTGACCGCCGGCAGGGGCCACAGGGAAAAAAAGTTTACGCCCCCCTCCTGCTCTAAGCTACAAAAGTTGTAGCGGTTAAACTGAACACTGTTAGGAGGAGGTTAAATATCAGCAAAGGAAATGTACAAAATATAATTTACTGGTTGCATACGTATTCGGCCCTTAGGTCAGTACTTGGTAGAAGCACCTTTTGTAGGAATTACTGCTAGAAGTCTATTTGTATCGGTCTGTACTAGCTTTGCACAGTGGGATGGTGACATTTTTGCCCATTTTTCACGGGAAAATCGATCCAGTTCTGATACATTTGTTGGAGACTGTCGATAGGTTGCAATCATCAAGTCTCGCCATAAATGTTAGATTGGGCTCAAGTCAGAACTTTGACTGGGCCACACAAGAACATTAATTCTCTTCATGTTCAAACACTCCAGTGTGGCTTTGTCTTTGTGTTTTGGGTCATTGTCCTGCTGAAATGTGAATTTCCTCCGCAGTTTAAGAGTCCTGGCTGACTCAAACAGGTTTTCCTCAAGGATTCACCTGTAGTGTACACCACCCATTCTCCCCTTTATACTGACAAGCATCCCAGTTCCTGCTGAAGAGACGCATATCCCTAACATGATGTTACCACCTACATGCTTGACAGTTGGGATGGTGTTGCCTGGGTGATGTGCAGTGTTCGCCTTGCGCCAGATATAAAGCTTGGAATTTAGATTAAAAAGTTACATGTTTGTCTCGTCTGACCACAAAGCCTTTTTCCAGATGTCTGCAGTATCATCTACAGCTTTTCCACAAACTCCATACTTGATTTAACATTAGTCTGTTTGAGTAATGGCTTCTTTCTTGCCGCACGTCCATACAGGCCTGCTTTGTGTAGGGACCGGCTTATTGTTGATGTGTGAATACCGACTCCCATCTCAGACACCAAACTTTGCAAATCTATCAAGGTCAATTGTTTGCTTCAGAGTGACATCCTGAACCAGTTTCCTACTTGTCCGGCTGCTCAGTTTGGGAGGGCGACCTGATCTGGTAGTGTCTGGGTGGTACAATGCATCTTTCACTTCTTAATGATGGACGTCACTGCTCTGAGAGGGATAATCGGCCCCTCTGAAATTTTCCTGCACCCTTGTCCTACTCTGTGCCTCTTTACCCCTTTACCCCTGACTTGTTTGGAAAGCTCCTTGGTTTTCATGGTTGCTCTGTTGGATCACTGTGTGAGTTGCAGCTTGAAAGTCTTTATATACTTTAGGGAAATGATCTACAAGTTATACCACTTGGATTACACACAGGCTGAAACCATTTCCCTAATTTGATGGCCTTTCAAACAATTCATATGCACCTGAGCTGATTCAGGGCTGCAGCAGCAAAGGGGTTGAATACTTATGCAACTGAGATCAATCTGCTTTTCTCTGTAAATCGTACTTCTTTATGTTCTATATGCATTTTCTAACTTCATCACTTTGGAGTCATTTTTGTACATTCTACATGTAAAGTTTCATTTGAAAGCGTTGTGGTGTACGCTCAGGTGCTAACAACATGTGAAACGCGCAGGGGTGAATACTTCTGCACACCACCGTATATACTTGAAGGTTTGTACGACAAACCTACGATAGCTCCCTAAAAAACAGTGTGAAAATGTTCATTGTGCTATGTGAAGGTACTTGTATACATAGATTTTTCAAAAGGTCTATATATTCACATTAGCCTGCATGGCATATAGCTGTACTCTGTAATTGTCCATTTATTTTAATACAAATAATACCAATATTAAATGAGTCCAGAAAATATACTGGAATCAGCTTCGACTAATTTGACAACACCCAGAGCAAAACCAAGCATGTCGCTTCAGATCCCAGCGTACCCATACAGCGCTCCAGCACCAGCAAGGAGACATGCGCCATGTAGGCCTACTGGGGATACAATGAGACAGGGTGAGAGTGAAGTTTGCACAAAACAAACTGGCAACAGAGAGGAAACAAACAGGGCTCCTTTCATCACACAAGCATAGCTGATGAAAGACAGAAGACCAGATATTAAACAAACTTGATGTATGAATTACAGGTGCCTCCTGCCCCAGCCACCAAGACACAAAAGGCCTTTTATCAAGAGCCTGAACGTCTTATAAAGTGTCAGCTTTTCTCCAGCCTAATGATAATTATCATATGTAGTGTGTTAAAAAAAAAATGATATACAACAATTGACAAACAGAAATAAATAAATACCCAATTCCATCATGGTTTAGTTATTATTTTGTAAACGTGTTATAAGGCATATGCATTATAACACACATACATTTATGATAGGGGTAAGCTATTTTAGATCAGGATTTTAGTTGAGCTGCGCTGACAATCAGTGTGCTGAGTTTAACCACCTTTTTTCATTCTAAAAGGAAACATCTGCTTGTGAGGGTTTCTCTTTTTGTGCTTCGATGGCATGAATCAGCCAAGCTTCAAGCTAGACTTGTGCATTGGAATGGTCATATCAAACTCATTACCCTTCCTCCTTCCACACGTGTGGAGTTTCCCTTCCCTGTCGTGACGGATCCCAGTTTTCACTCCTTTTCAGCAAATAAAAATACCACTTGTCTCAAGACAGGTCTGAGACCCTGCTTGTCACCATTATCTCCTAGCATAGAATGCTTCCACTGCAGCTAGGGATTCTGGGAAATGACATGCAAACGAGCACAGTGTGTCACCGTCTCACTCCTTTTCTGGGACTGCAATGAAACCTTTTTTACCCCGCGATTCGGAAACTTGGCTTCTCATAACACCACAATGTGCACAATACGAGGATGTGCAATGCCATGTTATTTAACACATGCCACATTATTTGTGTTGAGAAATGTTTTGTTGTTGTTTTTTTTTTGTTCCGATAAACAAGAGTAGAGGTTCGATAAATTCCCCATGTGGGTATTGCTCTTTCTAGTGATCTTTTAGGACATATGCTACCGAATAATACAAAGCCCATTGTGCAAACTAGTATATCAAATGTTCATTTGTAGTGCAAATGTATCGCTATCTTCTTTTCAAGTAAAAGCTTCAAGCTATTTTTATATGGCTATTAAGATGCCTAAGAGACAAATGATACTGGTAATCTGACACTTTCTGGGCTGATTTACTCCAAAAAGAAACACTTTAGTGCTAATTTTTAACCAAGTCATGAATCATTCACTGCGTGGGACAGTTTTGTGGAGAAGTTGGTACTTATCTCTCACTCCCACTCACTAAAAACCTTTACAAATGCAGTATGGCCCAGGATCAAAGTGACCTAAATACAGTGGCATTTATAATACTTAAAAAGAGCTGAACGAGACGTTAAAAAAAAAAGTCATCATTTTTTTTTTACTTTCACATTTTCATGGCAAACAAAGGTTTTCAGGGATTTTCACTGTCTTTGTTAATAAGACTGTTTGCCAGTCATCACAGCAACTAGTAAGTTTCTGGATTTATTCTTTGTTTGCAAAGTGCATATGATGCCATCATTAGTAAACTGATACACATAAGTAGCTGATTTGTTATTTTTGTTATTTTTTTTATAACTAGCGGATATACCCGGCGTTGCCCGCTCCCCCCCCCCTTCACTGCTGCGTTCTCCCCCCCCCACCCCCGCGTTCACATGTCCGATCCTCCCCCCGTGTGTCACTGGGGGGGCGGGAGGGTTGGGATTCCCCCCCCTTGACAGCTAGGCGGCGGCTGTTCACTGGTGGGGTGGGCGTGATGGTTGTAATCCCCCCCCCTTCAGAGCTCAGTGGCGGTGGCTCAATCAGGGTAGTGATTCCCCCCCCCCCCCTTCAGAGTGGGAGGCAGTGACTGGGTGGGAGGCAGTGAGTTTGGCAGTGACACTAGGCCGTGACTGGGTGGGTTGGTGTTTGACAGTGACTGGGTGAGTGATGGTGACTGGGTGGGTGACTTACCTTGACCAGGTGGGTGCTGCTTCCTGCCGCCAGACACTTCCCCCCCTGCCCCTGATATCTCCGCGGCAGTTGGCTGGGGCGGGAGGTGGGCTCGGTGGAGGGGCGCACGGGAAGTTGGCGGGCGGGTGTGGCGACGCTGGGGCAGGAGGCGCGCACGGGGGAAGCGGTGTTGGCGCTTCCCCTCCATCCCACGTTGGGAGCGGAGGGGGGTGCTGGGGTGGGACGTGGGAGGGTGGAGGGTGTGAGGCGGCTGGAGGTGAGGCGTGGTGCGGCTCAGGATGCGGCGTGTGGCTCTCACGCGGTGTGAGGAGGCTGTGAGGGTGGGGGCATGTGTATTTGTGTTTCTGATGTCACTCCACCCCGCAGGCCAATCACAGTGCGAGCCTCCGCCAAGCACGTGACCTGCCGCAACCTCACAAACCCACACACAACCAAACTTTCAGTTTTATATATATAGATACTGTTTTACCAGGAAGTAATACATTGAGAGTTACTGCTCGTTTTTAAGTATGTCCTGGGCATAGAGTTACAATGATAATACATCATTAAACGTTATATTTACAGACATTTCATGGACAGTTGGGGCCAATATAAATATCCCTATAACAGAGTGTCGGAGGGGGCGTGGGACCACTATGTCTCTGATGTCATCTCCCTTCCGGCTGCCCTCAGTGTAGTGCAGGAAATCTCCCCTAAGAAAACATGCTTTTGGGGGAGGGGGGGGGGGGAGAGGGGTGGTGCAGACGTACTACTACATCATGTGGCACACAGGTGAATTCATTACAACCAGTACCTCTCATATAAGAACAATAATAATTTAAACCGAAATATGAGTTCAATGAGCTGTCTACCCCCTGCACCCTCCCCCTCCCTTTTGTTTTATTTCCATGGGTGGGAAGCAGGGGGTCCCTGGAACATTGAATTGCAGCTCTAGGGCCCCCTAGTTGCTAAGATATCTCCTGGGAAAGGTACTTCCGTGTCTTTAAATCCCCAGCATCATGTGGGCCAACAGGAAGCTGCATCAGAGGACGTTGTGGCTCCTTATTGACCCCCTTAACGCTGGTGACTTAAACCACCATTTTGTTTCCCCTGGAGGGGAACCATACTGGCAATACATTTGCAGGTGTATATATTCAGTATGGGGAACGAGTACATTTTAGCTCTGGGGACTCCCCGCTTCCCAGCCAGGTGACAAAACAGAATAGGGCCATGCTGAGCTGGAGGAACGGCCCCAAAGCTAGATGTAAATGCACATAGAACAAAATGTTTTGCTCTGTGAAATTACTCTGATAAAACAGTTAAGAATCTAGCAAAATGCGAATGAGCAGAGTTTGTAAGATGGAGGCGTTAAGGGTCAAAGCTGAATACATTTGTACATTTTATGCAGATATCGCCCCACACCATGTGTGCGGCCACTTTCACACGGATGGCGGGCGGCACAGCAAGATATGGCGGGAGGAAGTGCCAAACTTAAAAAGAAATGCAAGCGATTCATTTGTAAGGTGGCGAACGGCAATGTATTTTACAACAGACTTAGCATTTTTCATACTTAACCGTGATTTAAAAATGTACAATGCAGTTAGGTTTAACATAAAAATGCATATGACATACCCATAGGTTCCACGTTTAGCTCAATTCAACTGCAAGCTGTTGATTTAGCTGGGTTACTACTGTGGTAATGTAATGTTATGTGGTTAAGTTAGTGCAGCAACATAAATAGAAATTACAGATGACATTAATGGTGGACTTTTAATGTATACATTGTACTTTTTTTTGGTCCTTTTTCGCTATCACATATCTGAAAATGTGATGTACAGTAATATTTCCAGGAACTCCTAGTTATTGATGTCTACGTAATAAGTTCAGTAGTCCTGCGATTATCTGCATGTACAGTATGCGATTGGGAAAAATTTAATACGGACTAACATTAGGATGAAAACATGAAAGATAAAAAAAAATTGAATTTCGGCACTATAATGAGAGAGCGGCACATAATACTTATTACAGCAGTATAAATAATTGTTGTGTTCCTTAGTGTATATGCAGACTATTTCCTGTGCTATTGCTTCTGTTGTCTACAAATGTATTGGCCGGGTCAGAAACAGATGTGGGTGTTCCGTCATTCTCCCATTCTTCTCTCGGCATCTGCTGTTTGTCATCAGCTTCTACTAACTGCTCGATACCCATGCAACTGCCTTCTCATGATCAAGAGGGCCAAGCTCCTAAAATAGAAAGCAGCTGAGGCCTAGGTTTCCGCTTTTCCATTAAGTTCATGAATGATATATAGGAGTCTACTGTTCAGCCACTGTGTTATTAGCCATACGATGACGATTGGGTCTCAGTTTGGCACTGAAGAATGCTGTCTGGAAGGCGGCACTTTTATTTATTTATTTTTTCCTGCCAGAGTGGCCCAAGCTAATTGCAGACACATGGGAGTATTTATACAGATGGGGTTGGGCTATTGCAATGACCGATCCAAAGTTCTGATACAATGTATACACACACACACACCAAAGGCTTGTGCTGTCCTGCTTCTTGTAACAGAACCAGGGCTTCTTCTGTTCCTGACATAGCACAGCTGCATTGTATCGTATCATTGGAGGTATTGAGTGCCCAAAAATGTTTAGACAGGAGGGTCTGTGTTCAGTGTATCAGATTATGAAATGATGTGTCTGTTTATTGTTGAAAGCTGAAAGCCGACAAAAGATTTTATCCTTCTAGTGATCTCTGCTCCGAAAAAAACCCCAGATGAAACATATTTGTGTCTTTATCATTTACTAGCTTCCCTGCTCCGGTGACGTTGGGTTTAGCACATACAGTACATTGCTTTGGGGATATGACTTCAAGTTTGGGCTTTGTATCCAGGACATGTTACTAATGTAACAGCAATTTGTAAGTTACAAGTGGACATTTCCATAGCATCCTGTGTTGTGTGGCTTCTAAACTCCAAATTATGTTGCCAGTGTGACAAATACTGTTCTCTTTTTGAGGAAAATTAGATGGAAATGTTTTATTCGATTCATCAGTGGTTGTCTTGGCTGTTTCATCTTTCCTGAAATAGGAATGTGCTTATTATTATCATCATCATCATGGATCGTGCTGCATGTTCAGTGCGAGAATGTAATAGGACTTGATCTTCAAACATTACAACATTCGACCACAATGTATCCTTTGTTTTCTCTTTAGGATTTAATGGGACCTAGCTATTGGAACCATATCAGTAGCCTGTGTTAGAAATCTATAGGGTGGGCTGTAAAGGAACGTCTGTGATTCATTACTGTATACACATTTCTACAGCATTGCAGAGATGTGTATGTCCGGGTTTCATGATCTGTGCAAGGAATAATGGCAGGAATGGGAACGTATCACAACTACTAATATGAATGATGTGAATGAATGGACTTAGACGCAGAATAACATGGTAGCAAGATTTACTTTGACATATTTTTTCAGTTCATCTGCTGCCTTCAGAAAAGAACTAATTTACTAAACAAGCAGCGAGCTAGACATATATGTTACATGAATGTATGCACTTGTCATGCGTGTTTTTTTTTTTTATTACTTTGTTTCAATGAATTAAACAAAACACACAAAACCCCAGTAAGCTCTTTTGGGAACCCCTGAGCCTCCACAAAATGTATATGTATATAAGTGTCAAAAAGGACAGCTATTGAGCGTGGCATATGTAAGGGTTAAACTAAATTACCCTTTTCAAGAGAATTTATAAGTATTTTACTGTGTATTTTTGTCATATTGGATGTAGCATTGGGCTTCTCTGTCGTCTGTTGTTTCAATGAATTTAACAAGAAAAGGCCACAACCCTTTCTATTACCGTTTTAAATGTTTTTAAAGGCTTTTCATCCATTTTCAAGCACATTAATAAATGTGGTGCGGAAAACGTCATACATCAACAAAATATCAATCAATGCCGGATCTTGGCGTGAATGGCCATCATTAAAATACAGATCACATTCATTTCAGAGTACACTTTCTCAGATATTCACGAAGAGCCCCAAACAGCCAGGTTTTCAAAAACCAGAATGAAAAACATGCGACTACAGTAGGGCAGAAAGGGCCCTTAAAAGAATACTACGTGTTGTGTAGGGCGCACGGTACTGTAATTGTGAAGCGCTGTGAGTCCGATTGCGAGAAAAAGCGCGATATGAAATAAAAAGTTATTATTAATATGAAAAGTGTGCACGCTTTAAAAACAGAGAGTATGGACAATCATCACTTTCATATCCAAATTCCTCCGAGGCCTAAAAGATGTGTAATCTGCATTTCTGATCCGGCTCACTTCCTGAACGACTGAACCACCTCCCGTGTATACAAGTCAGAGCCGGAGCCTGTACAGTTGTAACTACATAAGGTATGTTTCACAGTGTTATTACTCTGACCTGCAAAACCCCGTTGCTTCCAGCACTGAATGGGTTAAGTGCCGCCTGTTTATAGCTTTGATAACAATTCTGTGAGGTAAAACAGCATTGTACAGGTTTGTAATACATTGAAATGACCTATTCACCCATCATTTATTTGCAGTCAAATCATATGAGGCCATTAAGAAAAAATGCGACGTGCTGAGTCTGTGGGTTACATTATATACGGCAGATGCTTTTGATCCCTCCCCCCCGCCCCCCACATATGCACCCACATTTTAATGGTCCTGTCTGTTGTCTTCATGTCGGAATAAAATGCTCACTAACCATGAGGGAGAAGCAGTTAAAAGTGCGACATTAGCAGAACTGGCCATTTAGATGTCTCACTATATGCTGAGGCCTGCTTCTTCAAATGATGGGCTTTTTAAATAACAAAGTAGGACATTAAGGGGATTATGTATCAAAGCAATGGTTTCTTTCTTTGATATGTGTGGTGTATTTTTTTTTTTTCTTATGCATTGATTTTGCAGCTGGGAGACAAAGCCCACTAAGTCATTACAGTTGTCATGTCCCAAGGACAACAGTGAGAGAGTTGCTATGGAGAAAAAAAAGAAAGGAGATTTTAATGTATAAAAAAAAGCAACTTCAGAGAGTCAATTGAAATGAATGAGAAATCTAATGCCAGCAATGAGTGGTGCTGTCTCATAGCGGCCGAGCCTCGTTCAAAAAGAAGGAGATAGGAAAAAGGTGTGTTATAAATGTGGGGATAACTGATAATTTATATCAGGGGAGCGCAAGCTTTTTTCTGTGACACGCGCGCCTTTGCGGGGGGGAGGGCGGCGCGTGCACAGCGCTAACTGCGATCTGCGGTCTCCAGGAGAGAGGGAAGCTTGCGACGGGAGGGGGCGTGGTCGGGGATTTGCGGGGGCATGGCCATTACGTCACGCGGCTGGTTCGCCCTCCTTGGGTGAACCGCCGGTGGGGGCGTGGCCATGCCTCCGTCGCAAGGTTTGAACTCAATTTCATTGAGTTGAAAAAACCTTGCAGTACGGCGCGGCTGCACCTTCAGCGTGAAGGTGACTCCTGGGCCCAGCCCCATTGAGGGGCGGTGCTTACACGCACAGCGCACGCCACGCCGTGCGCTGTGGCAGTTACTGGGACCGCAGCCTAAGTGAGGTTTACAGAGGCCTTCGTCACTCCCCCGGCACTTAATTTAAGTGACTTCGGGAAGCGCACGGGGGCCTCTGTAAACCCTGCGCCCCCCACAGTCAGTCTCGCGCCCCACAGTTTGCGCACCGCTGATGTATATAACAGTCTCCGTCCCATTGGAACATCTTAGATCAGAGGTGCACCAGGAAGAGCTTAGAATAGACTCTGCATCCCTCTCAAATTAGCTCTCTTCTACAATCTTGCACGTACAGTAGCTATCATTACTGGAGGTTGATCTTTAGATCCCGGTCTAGTATGTTAGAAATGTATGTTCTAAGGATATATAAATATATTGGTGAACAGGACCAAATGTAAATATAGCAATCCACCAAATGATTATGAAATTGTCCCGCGATAAGGAGACGTGTGGTAACCGCTCGTCGCTTAACCAGCAGAGTTCTATGGACGAGTGGCAAAGACGTGGTTTGAAGAGGTTAATTTCAATGACGTTCTTGGACGAGTGTCAAAGATTGAGTGCGCCCCGAGTAAATTACAGTCCTTAATGCTGCCACGAGTTAAACTGATTTAGTTTGGCAAGAACTACAAAAACAAACACGCATTCAAAAACGGATAAAGCGATCTCAAATTTGGCTCTGCAGAAAAGGAAATGCTTAATAAATTGCACAGTATTCCAGAGTTCAGTCTTTGACCCCATCTCATAATTTAGCATTAACTGGCACAGCTGTAAAGAAATGGGAAAAACATATATATTTTTTATTAATCATTGAAGCATTTTCTTGACTAAAAGACAGAAATTACATATCTCCACCCCCCCCCCCCCGTTCTGTTTTAAACCATTGTGTTATTTTAAGCTACAAAATGCACAGTGGTGCTTTTTTTTAGTCCTGTATGGGAGTTTGGGAATAAGGTCAGAGCTTTCGATTGAATGAAAACAAAGTCAGAGATATTATGACTTTGGATAAGTTATATTCCCAAAGATTGCCATAATGAAAATCCAGCAATCCATCTGAATTACAGGATGTTAACGTTTCAGGGGTGTCCTGTTTTTCACACATTCCAAAGCAGAATACCACACAGCACAGGCTACTCAAAGAAAATATTACCCCAGCAGAAGCCCGGACATGGTACTATAGCCAAGTACGCAAAATTGTAATTTTTTTTTTTTTTTTAATAATGCTGTTAACATGATCTAGGTCTTTTTGGGGGGCTCTAAGTTAAAGTCTCCCCAAAATACAGTCCCTGAGTATATACAATTCAGGAATATCTAGGTCTTATTTATTAAAACTGCAGTTTCTCCAAAGAAAATGATCTTTCGTCAATGTGAGCGCAATGTGCCCCTTAGAGCAGACTGCCAACTTTATTTTCATATCTCCCCCCCCCCCAAAAAAAAGTTTGCGATTTTAATGTCATTTTTACTTTAAAAAGGCCCAAAGCCTGAAGCTGAGCAACATGGCAACTTCTGTTTATTTTCACGGTCTGACTTCACCAGGCAGAGTAAAATCATTTCCCAGGCAGTCTTCAAAGGGTTACATCCGATAAACTGTCTAATTCTAATCTTCTCAGATACGGGTTATTAAAGTCTGCTGAGTGACAACGGGCGTTAATAGCGATCTTCATTTAGGTTTTGGGCTCATTTTACCAGAATAAAATAAACAGTTGAAAAACTCAACGAGCCAGGAAAAAGGTTAGAGAGGAGGAAAGAGACACCCAACGTTATAGTACTGTGAAGAAATCTTTAGAAGATTAACGTGCCAGGTTTTCTGAGCTCTCTCTGTTTGGCCATTTTGGCCGGCATGTAAAAGGTGATTTGTCATGCATGGCGATATAAAGGAGGAAGCTGTCTTAACCACCCATTGACATGCACTGTGGCCGAGAAGGGTCTTATAGGCGTGATTGTAAAGGGCATTTCTCGAATGAGAAGGTGGGATTGGACAGAATGGGGCACACCTTGAAATGCCTGTGATATAGCACAGCCTTGCACGCTCATGACTGAAGAGGTTAATACAGGGTTGGGCAACTCTAGTCCTCAAAGGCCACCAACAGGTCAGCTATTCAGGATGTCCCTGCACCAGTGGCTCAGTCTATGACTGCAGTAGCTGTGCTGAAGCAGGAATAACCTGACCTGTTGGTAGCTCTTGATGACTGGAGTTGCCTACCTCTGGGTTAATATGTTACCCTTGGAGACTCTCTACACAGTATTGTACTTTGTGTTTTCTACTGTAACTGAAGGTTGTGCAGCTGTTCTGCGTTCTCATTTTTTTCCCCGATACTTAGTTTTGTTATTCTTTGATTATTTTTTTATTAGTCCTTGACCCCCACCCTCGAGTTACAACACCTCAACTTTTATTTTCCAGATTATATGTTTTTGTTGCTTTTAGTAGGGCTCTGCCGCAGCCACACGCAACATTTCCTCTCTGCAGATTTGCCCCAGAAGACCTCTTTCTTAAAGCCAACGCTCAAGACATGACACTTTTATTTAAATACCTCTCTTATTAGTAAGAAATAAGAAATACAATTATTAAGATGATAAGAGACCTAGTCACTAAATAAATGTAACAAATCCAATCTAACCCCTTCTGGCAGTAAAGTAGGTAATGTAAGGGGTCCTCCTTTCTCAAACTTTGGGAGGTCTTTCCTCATAGCAAGGGGACCAGATAAGAAAATGAGATTGTAAGAATCACTTCGATTGTAAGCTCTCCGGGGCAGGGATTTCCTTTCCTGTTGTCTGATTTTCTGTTTCTTGCACTTATTGTATTATCATTTCCTATATTGTCTCTTTTTTTAAAAGCGCTATGTACATAGGTGGGGATATATATATATATATATATATATATATATATATATATATATATATATATACTTTTAGCCTATAGGGAACCATGTTAAAAATGGTTTTTGAAGCAAAAAGTGGCACTGTGTGCTCATTTGCATGTCATTTCCCAGAATCCCTTGCTGCAGTGGAAGTGCTGTGTGCTGGGTGATAATGGTGAAAGGCGGGGTTGCAGACCTGCCTAAGACATGCAGATAAGCATACAGTTATATATATATATATATATATATATATATAAAAAAAAGAAAGAAATATATAAGGGAATTGGGAAGGACTCTTTTTCAGGAATGGAACTTATCTCAATGGGTAACACAGTGCTCAGCAATTATTATTTATTTGGCTTCTTCTGGCTGCAAATGCTCATAGTAGATGAGTAAAGAGGCTCTTGATCTAAACTTGTGCGCTGCGGTAGTTTCACTTTAAAGAAGAGTCTGAGATGCCAATCAACCCTTGTATGTCTGATTGATGACTTGAATGAGGTCCTTGCAGTCTCACAGTTGGAGGTCTGTCTGGGATGCAAACTCAGCCAGCTCTAATTATTAGAAGCAGAGCCAGGCGCGCTACCCTCAAACTTAATGCATACTTTCTGTCTATTTTATGTGGATGTTCAGCTTTCCAACCTCTCCCACGTGGCAGAGTGTTTCAGCACGACTGGGCTGAAGATGAGAATCGTGTATATTCCTACATAATACTGTCAGTTTGCAGCCGGTTGTACATAGTATAATGATATGATACTGTGCTAATCCTTGCCTCCAAGTCCTTGCCATGTATTCAAAGTTATGCACAGCAGGAGACGGGGATTTGCCCGCTGGGACAAGCATGTAGCACTACAGTTTCCCACTTGGAAAGCCATAATGATCCTTATCCTCAACAGTTACTGTCTCTATTTACTGCACACACAAAAAAAGCCTTAATGAAGCGTTCCTCTATATCACTTTTAGCCAGCTACACTCTTCCACTTGAATGACTTATTGCAGTTATTACCCTGAACACCCTTATTCTCACTATGGTTGAAATGTCATACCTATCCAAGTCCAAGAGCAGAGCCAGTGAAACAACTCACGCACTGCGCTGTACAAACAACCGAGAGAAATAATGAACCACTATATTACCACGAGTATAAATACATTTCAACAAGTAGAGAGTCCTCAATAGCTGAAACATTAGGTTATGCAAGAAATGTCAACAGCTGTAATTTGTAGGCCCTAGAAGACTGAATATTGTGAGTGATTTAAACTATAGAAAGCCCCACCATTTTATATATGTATATTTTGTCATATTGCCAAGGCAGAATCTGACGCTTGTGTTTCCTTTTACAATGGGCAAGTCGAGGTAACGCAACATCTGGCAACAACAACATAATAAGTCCGTTAATAACATAGGTGTCAGTGCGTCACAGTGAGGTTTATTTGGTTGCGTTTAAATCATATACATATATATTTTTTATCATTGTTGAAATGTTAAAAAAAAAATCCCTGCCAATGTTAGCTGAAGCGTGGGACTCGTAGGAGAGGCATTTTTTCTCTCTCGTGAGTATGGGGAGTTGAACATGTTCTCCTATGCGAGCAAAGTGGTGTATATATATAACTTTAGTTTAATGTATTTTTAAATGGGCACCAGATTAATGCTTTCTACTTAAATGATTTGTTTGCTATGACATTATTAATTTGGGGGGGAAATCTTGGGTTTGAATAGGGTGAGTAATTCATGCCTTTTAAGTACTTTTATTTATGAGGTGACTGGCTTCTCTGCTAGCACTTTATGTAAAGGAGTTTTTAGCACTCCTAGAAGTCAGCATATGGACTTAAATAGACATACTTTAAATATACTGTGTTTTTTTATTTTATTTTATTACCTTCAGAAACAGATGTTCGGTATGTTCGAAGTCTCAGTCTGGGTTACATTGAGGTTGTGAGTTGGACGCTGTGACCAGTTTGCTTGCTAAAATAATTTCTTGGTTCTTTACTATTTTAATACATATCATAACCCATATCTTCATTGTAGAATTGTTTTTCGGGTTTTTTTTTTCTTCAATCTGCCGTACTTTATGTAACTGACCTTATCTGAATATCTTAGTGTTTGAGCGCTAGTGAACTTGAATTTGATATTAATTATATTACTAGCTTTTCTGCAAGACATTTCCTGTTGTTCTTTGACTCTTTTTACACTCTTGCAGAGGTAGGTGTTGGAACCCATTCATGGGCAATTGATTTACAGTACCCTTTTGACCAATAAATCCTTATATATTCAATCCATATTACATCAGATTCAATTTAGGAGTCATTTAGGAGGGACCGCACTATATGTCAATGTCAATGTACGTCTGCTTTTAGTTTCCGATTTTCTGATTCCAAGGCCCCTTCCTTTGAACTTGTCATTATGCGAATGATGGGGCGGTTGTCACATTTTTTACCCTGTTTGGGTAACTCTGCATTAATCATTAACGTGTGTGGCAAATATTTTAGCATCAATCGGTAATAAACTTTTAGCAATACAATAGGCATTGTATGTCTTTATTTATATAGTGCCATTAGTGTACATAGTGCTTCACAGCAGTAATACACATGACAATCCATATAAATAACAAATAATACAAATAACAGGTCATGGGAATAAGTGCTTCAGACATAGAAGTAACATTTAGGAAGAGGAGTCCCTGCTCCGAGGAGCTTACAATCTAATTGGTAGGTAATAGGTGCTCATGTTGGCATTTCACAGATACATGTCTAATTGGGACTATATTTATTTATTTATTTATAAAATATTTTACCAGGAAGTAATACATTGAGAGTTACCTCTCGTTTTCAACTATGTCCTGGGCACAGAGTAAAACAAAATAATACATGGTTACAAATACAGTTACATAAATGAACAAGGTATACATTATATACAAGACATTGCATGCACAGTTAAAGAAAATATATATTATGAGCGTATGAAACAGTTACAGACCAGATTAAAGTGTGAGACAGCCTTAGATTTGAAAGAACTTAAGCTGGTGGTGGATATGAGAGTCTCTGGTAGGTTGTTCCAGTTTTGGGGTGCACGGAAGGAGAAGGAGGAACGTCCGGATACTTTGTTGAGTCTTGGGACCATGAATAGTCTTTTGGAGTCTGATCTCAGGTGATAGGTACTGCATGTGGTAGGGGTGAGGAGCTTGTTCAGGTAGCTGGGTAGCTTGCCCAGAAAGTATTTGAGGGTGAGACAGGAAAGGTGAACTTTGCGCCTAGACTCTAGTGATGACCAATCTAGTTCTTTGAGCATTTCGCAGTGATGTGTGTTGTAGTTGCATTGGAGAACAAAACGACAAATTGAATTGTAGAGGGTGTCAAGTTTGCTAAGGTGGGTTTGAGGAGCCGAGCCATATACTATGTCTCCATAGTCAATAATTGGCATTAGCATCTGCTGTGCAATACGCTTTCTGACCAGGAGACTTAGGGAGGATTTGTTCCTGTAAAGTACCCCTAGTTTGGCATAGGTCTTGGTTGTCAGGGTATCAATGTGCATCCCGAATGTTAAGTGGGAGTCAAACCATAAGCCCAGGTATATCAAGGTTGAGTGTCACCACTTTTGTCCCGCGTGCGTCACCCTGTGTTTTGGGGCTGTGGTTACATGGGGAATCCCCAGACACATAATGAGATATATAGAGCTCTGTATCTGGTTGCTTTATTTTTCCCCCAATTTATATGTATCAAACTTCATCAAAGTCTTCCGCTAAGGATCTGAGTCTAATTTGGTTGAGCAGTTTCTTGGTGCTTTTTTTGGTGCTAGTTGCTCTTTTCAGTAACTTTATACAGAGCCTCCTCCTACATGTTACTGTTTCCACAAGAATAATGAGGTTTACTTATATCCACATTTCCTAATTATGCTTTAATTAATCTACACATAATTAAATGAGACACCTTCGTCCCTGTTTCTGCGCTAGTTTAAATGTAGCTGCGATTCTTTTGGATGTACAATAAAGCGCTTACAATACGAAAATGGCTTCTCCAGTTTGGCGTTGATGCAAAGAATAGCTATATCCATTTTCAACCTCCAGTAACAAGTGGATGTTCTTTTGTACAAAGAAAGGATTTATCTTGTTTAAACATGCACTTTTGTTGCCAGTCAAGCGTAGTTTTTTTTTTTATTATCCTGCTGTTTACTTCACAGATGATCACATACAAGCCTACGGTTTAAAAATCCAAACTTGTTACAGCAAAATACTTTTTGATATAAGATGAGCTTACTGTAACTTTATCTTGCGAAAGTATCTTTCAAATATGTGCTTGGTTCACAGGTGGCTTTGTTCCAAAAATATATATTTCATGTTGTCATCCTAAAGATAGTTCAGGGCTTATTCATTAAACCGCGGTGGTGCCAATCGGAGCATCATCCCGTGGAGTATCCCATTGAAGTCACTGCCAGGTTCTGGGCGATAGTGACCCGATCGGCACTATCACAGTTTAATGAATAACTCCTGTCACCTCCTTTTTTCTTTTCATTTGTGTAGTTGTTGTGCCGGCGCTTTGTTTTGACGTCTTGCTGCAATGTGCTCTGCGCTGTCAGCAAAAAAGACACCAAACGCCTGGGGCACGTGAATGTCTTATTCTAAGGAGTTCATTTACTTTTACCGTGGGGCGCGAGTGTCTCTAATTGTAATGAGATTATTGTGGGGCACTTTAAAAGGAGCAGTGCTGCCTACTCTGCAACACAGATCCGGCAGTGAATGCACTGATATGTAAAATAAAAACAAATCGATGTGCTACCCCCCCAAGTAATGATGGTCAATTCAACTACCGTAGGTGGCTTGTAACCCCAGCCTAGTACTTTAAAGCTTTGTGTCAAAGAAGCGTAAGGCTGCGTCTCCACTGGCGCTGACAGCGCTCATGCTAGAGAGCGGTGACGTCACCAACTCTCTAAGCATGAGCGCCGGGTGTCCTGTCTATTTTGCAAGTGCAGACAGGGGGGCAAGTTGATCGCGCTTCAAAGTCAGTTTTTTTTTTGTTTACTCAAGTGCCAAACTTCGGTGAGCGTGCATGCCCGCACACGAGCACGCGCGCACCGCGTGAGCGGGGACTTCCACATAAAGACATATGTAAGTAAAAGCGGCAAGCACCGCGCACACAGTGCCAGCGGGGACGCAGCCTAAGGCCTTGTCCAGTGTGGTGCTGAGCGGGTGGGCGCGCACCCGCTGGCCGCAATGAAACACATTGCGGCAATGTGTGTACAGCGTGAGCAAGCGCCTGCGCCCTCTCGGCGCTTACAGCAAGCAAATTTGAATTCGCCGCTCGCATGCGCGTCACGTGAGCGGTTCACCCAATGAGGGCGAACCAGCTCCGTGACGTCGTGGCCGCGCCCTCAGGCGAGCGCGCGCCTTACCGGCCACGAATCGCCCGGCCGAGCAGGGCGCAGCGCGCCATTCCCTGCCTGGCCACAGCATAAGAATACAGTGCAGTCGAGCATATTGAATATGCTGAGAAGCAGCTTCCCTGCCCATGAAAAGATTTGAATGCCATTCATTTGAATGAGCTCTTCTCTAGCTCTGGGATACGGCGTCGCAGCATATAAAATAAGGCTGCAGGTTGGTAACCGAATTGAAAGGTGTAAGTGATGTAAGTGATGAATAAGTGGCAGTTCTGCTTTACTTTAGCACCTCGTTCCCTTGGCAGGCCATCAATGGTGCCAGATAAGCCTCAAGGATTCACATAAAGCACGTACACCTGCATGGAAGCATTCACACGGATTTCCTTTTCTGAAAAGGGAAATCCAACACATTGGACAGTGACTTTCTTACAAACAATGGCAAGTCACAGCTAATAATTACACAGCGCAGCTGTTTTTTCAGTGGAGGCCTTACTGGATACAGGATATAAAAAGATGATTTGAGTGATAGACGAGCATAAACATGACCTAATATGGTTTCTCTATAGTCATCGATACAAGACTTTGTTCTACTGTTTCCTTTTATTGTTTACACATGTCATGTTGCCTTTTGCAACCAGACATGTCCCAAGTGTGCTAACAAGGGTCTCGGTTCCTGTGGGCTCTGTTCATAAAATCACTGGCAAAGTGCAACCTGCTGGTGGCGAGATGTTTGTGTGCATGTAGAAAGGGGGTGTGCAGATGTTTAGAAAGCAAACTACACTCATCTTATATACCGCCAATGAATAAGTATTATTGGAATGAGCTATAACATGGTCAGTTTGTATAGATGTAGAGACATATAATTGTAATGGTCTCATTGTGTTTGCATTGAAAGCTAATATTTTATTTACATTTTAGACACAACTTCTTTGGGGGGTGACATTTCTTTAAGCCATACTCCATGCAGCAGTATTGTCACACTGTGCCCACTACAAACTAGACGAGACCCTCGGCACTGAGGTGGGAATAGAGTAAACGCCACACCGACAGGCACGGGAATCTGATCTGGAGTGTGCGTAGTTGCTCGCGCCGGGTCAGGAGCAGGGAGGGTAGAGGAGTAGTGAATACTTGCCAAGGTGAGGGTAATAGAAGTACGGAACGTTGGAGGTACTAGTCGCTGGGGTCGGTGCAGGAGAAGGTAGAATAGTCGAGGTCCGAGAGCCGAGTTCAGGTTGCGGAGGGTCGAGGATAGCCAAGGTCGGGGTTCCAGAGAGGCGGTGGTCCAAAGGCAAGCCAAGGTCAGTACACGGGAGATCAAACAAGACAAGGCAGGATATCTAGGAGACAAGAGAGGTAAGCACAGGAACAGGAAGCTTATGCTCAGCCAATGTGCCAGTGGCACTGCTGAGCCTTAATATGTAAGACAACCCAATAGGAGCAAGAGGCGGATCCGGGGCGTGTTCATGCGGAGCCTGTGATAGGCTATGGTACGGAAACCAGATGAGAGTGCTGAGGCAATCAGTGCATGTTGCCACGGAGCTTGGGAGCGTGGCGCGTGTGTCCCGCACAGGGAGTGTGCGTCGTGATCCGGAGGCGGGAACTCCCGCTGTGACCCCAGCCCGCATGCGCCCGCGCGAGGACGCCGTCCGGCGCAAGGAGGTGCCGCGCGCATGCGCGGAAGAAGCGGGAGCGCGCGAGTGCTGGGCTCCATCAGCGGCCGACAGGGCAGGTAGGGGAGTAGTGCGCCTGCGTGTGAAGGTGCGTGGCACCTAGCTCCTGACAAGTATCACCTGCTTAGCCATATTTTAGGCAAGTGGCCAAGTGGTGGTACTATGCAAGAACATTGTCTCTCTGGAACTGGCTGTGCATCTCAATTACAAACATGGAAAGTAGCAGCGAGGCCCACATTTACTACATGGTTGTAAGATTCAAGGTGCCAGCGATTAGACCATACGGTGCTTTGAGACTTGGCACCAGTAAATGTGGCTCCAAATATGGCCCCAAATGTACAACCAATAGGAGTCTTCCTAAGCCCCACCTCATGGTATTCTGCTCATTAGAAAGTAATCCGACCTTTCATCCGACATGAAAGTTGCTCGGTCTACCTGATATCTGTTGTAAAGAATTGAACATTGTGCTCAGCATTATTAAATCAATATATCTTGGTATAATGAATCATTTCAGCAGGATTATTCTTGAGAAAGGTGTTATGTGGCACATCTACACATTGTTGAAAACAATAAGCAGTCACAGGTTTAATAACTGACCAAACCCTAGCCCAGGGGTGGCCGACCTGACTGGGAGTTGGAGTCAGATTTTGCCGTGTCCTTGTCAAAGGGCCACAATATAAATAAAATAAATCAAATGAATACCTCTGTGCACTCACACAGAGCATAATCTGATCATTATGCTCATTGTCAGTGTGTAGTGCGGAGTATATCCTGATGGCACTATACACTAACGCAGAGCATGTAGCCAGCTGCACTACACACTGACACGACATAACCTGACACAGTATACAAGTGGGAGGGGAGAGGAAGATGAGGGGACACATGGGGGTGGGGGGGAAGAGGGGATGACCCATGGAGAGAGGAGTGACATGTGTAGGGGCCGACACGGAGGAAGAGGGAGACACAGTTTGAGTGACAGGGGCAGTTGGATTGATGGGGGTAGTTGGATTGATGGGTGCAGTTGGAGATACAGGGAGCAGTTAGAGTGACATGAAAGGCAGTTGGGGGTGAAGGCGGGAGGGGTTGGAGTCACGGGATAGTTGGGGTGACTGGGGCAGTTGGAGAGATGGGAGACAGTTAGAGGCAGTGGTGGACAAGGGGATGTAGTTGGGTGAGGGGGCGCAGTGGGGTAATTTGTCCCTACCTTGCTCTCCTGTTAACACAGTCATCAGCACGTAAGACTCTCAGCAGCCAGGGTGCATACGCACTGTACCCCATGCTCCTTTGGAGCCCACTAGTGGTCGCTAGTTTATAGGAGCTCTAGAGAGGAGCTGGTTTGGGGGCGCTCTGGCTTCTCCTCTCCCATATCTCTATGATCCCTCTGCACTGTCTGCAGTCAGAGCCCCGGAAAGTTCGTTTTTTGTTATATTTTTTTTCAGCTTATGTATGTTTTTTTCTTCCTATTCCCCACTCGCTTCAGGGGCCACACAAGAAGCACTTAAGGGTTGTTCATTCCTGCCCTAGCCTATTCTAGCATAATTTAGCCACTCTTCTTGTTACATGACTACATGTTTACATGTTTCATCATACACATCTACCACCATTCTTTGCAAAATACCAGGCCTGCACCTCACACCTACATTTCACACGAACTCCAACGCTGTGCTGGCACCACCTTTTGCCCATTATTTAGTATCAGGACCACTGTGACTGAGTAAGAGACACTGAGGGACAATTTAGCAGCAAGGCACACTTTTATCCTCTTTATAAGTATTGTGTGTGGTCGTCCAATTCTGAGGGCCCAGGTATGTGGTCTCTGTGTTTTTTGATCCCAGCCGGGTCACTTGCCAGCTCAGTACACTATCTTAGGCCTCCGCCATGTTCCCTGCTTGCTGGTGGAAGAGCGCTGACGCGCGCTCCCGCTCAGCACTGAGCCCTTACAGCCGCAATTAGAGCGGCTTTAGTAGAGGCTCACCTGCGCTTCCGCAAGCGATCGGAAGTGTAGGTCTTAGGGGAATTTAAAATTCCCCCGCTTGCCGGCGCGACAGGCCGGTCACGTGAGCGGTTCGCCCAATGAAGGCGAACCAGCTCCGTGACGTCACTGGCCGCCCCCGGCCAGTGACTTGCCCGCCCCCTGACGGCCCCCTGACAGCGCGTGCGGTAAGCAACCGCTAGGCCAGGGAAAGCACCCGCTTTCCCTGAGCCTCAGCGAGCAAGCAGGGAGCCTGGCCGAGGCCTTACACACAGGGAAGGTGGACTCTGGCCCCTGCCCTAATATCCACACATTAAGACATCCAGGGAAATAATGAGGTCTTTCAGTACCTTTTGGTACATGCCAATAAAAAGCCCAAAGCAATAATCCCACTCTTTTAACTCCCCTTTTTATTTTTACAGGATGGGAACCTCCAGAAATGAATGGTGCTATGTCCTGCTCCGGTACACTCCAGTTCCCGAGATACCAGTAGAGTTACTGACATGACTTCCTGATTTTGTACTAGGATTTAAATGGCTGTCCAAAAGAAAGCTGCAACAGATGATGTTGCGGTTTCCTATTTTCTCACGGCAATTTGAAAATCCATTTTGTTTCCCCTAGTGGGGCAGCGACCCTGGTAACTTCACCAATGTGTGTCTCGGGAGCCGGGGAGTCCCCAGAGCTGAAAATAATATGGTTTAGCTCCAGGGAACCTCTCCGTTCTCACTTTGTAATAAAGGGGGTGTAACAAAAACATGCAGCCGAGATTTTGAAATTCAGCATTTACAGTCTCGGATAGAAAAACACTTTGTACCCAGCTACAAATCAGGTCTGTCACTAAGCAATTTCCCATGAGTGGTTCTGACCTTCATAATCATAACTTTGATTAGGCAAAGAATAACACTAAAACGAGGCACTCCAGCTATGTACTTCTTGCTAATGGAATAACATTTGTATTGTGACATCTCACAAAAATCAAGCTTGGCGTACCATATAACATATATGCCCACATTCAAACGCCGTAAACATCTGTGTGTATTGTCATACGCCAGCATGTCAGAATGCAACGTGTCTCCGGCGGATTGTTATATAGAACAAGAGAACAAGCCACTAAACCAATTGACAAAATGAACAGAACGGGAGAAAAGGGGAATGACGGGGGACAAACCTACCAAAACAAAGCGGGAAGAAACCATTTCCTGCTGTGTATATTTGACACTGTAAGTCCAAGGAATTTATTTATAAAATGTTTTACCAGTGAGTAAGAAGAGATGATCCAGGGCTCCATGGGTTTTTCGGCAAAATAATTTTATTCCATGATACACAACGTTTCGGCCTTACATAGGCCTTTATCAAGTGACTGGTAAGGCCTATGTAAGGCCGAAACGTTGTGTATCATGGAATAAAATTATTTTGCTGAAAAACCCGTGGAGCCCTGGATCATCTCTTCTTGCTGTGTATCTGGATTGCTGCAGATAGGCCATCCCTGAACCAGGAGCTCCGGCATTGTGCGCAAGTATCGCATATCATTTCTTTGCATTTATTTGCACTGTCTTGGTGTGCAACACACCTACATACTTTTGCATATTACCAGGAAGTAATACATTGAGAGTTACCTCTCGTTTTCAAGTATGTCCTGGGCACAGCGTTATGATGACAAATACATGGTTACAATGAGTGAAAATGGTTATACAGTACTGTAACAGGGGAGTTATCCCTGTGCAGGAAATGTGCCTCTAATCCAGCAGTGTGGTGGTTAACTGCTGGTAGTCAATTATCCAACACCACCTGCCTGATAGCTTCTTAGAAAAGCCTGTCTTTTGAGACAGGAAGGGAGATTGTTCCTGAGTCTCACAACTTGTGAGACTGACCATGGGGACAGATGTCTTGAGCCTGCCAGAAGAATAGCAGAGCTGCTTGCAAGATAGAGGGGAAAACACCTCTAAACCTGAATGCTGACAAAACCTGAGGAAAAAGGCAGCAACCCAGGAACAGAGAAGACTTTCCCTCCAACCACTACAAACAGATAAGACTTTCCTTTTATAAGACTTTTGGTAAACCTGCTTATATCAAGATATATGTTCGGGGCTGGGAGACATGCTTATCTAAAGGGAGTTGTGGACCATAGGTTTCACTAGAAATACTCCCAAGTGAATAAAAGCTTTGTGTGACCCCTTGTTTGGATGTTTTTCTGATGTTAAGGAAACAGGCGCAATAAAAGCCTTATTTAATTTCACCATTACCAGTCTCCCTTGCATACCTCTGTGTGCGTTCCTCCTACATATGGTGTCAGAAGTGGGATTAGAGGTGGTCCTGGAAGTTAAAAGGGGCCCGGAGTTTGCCTGTGAATTTTTTTTTTGTGCTTTTTGCCTACAAACAGCCTGAGCAACAGAAACAAAGATCTCATGCAGCAGAGACCAGTTAAAGGGACACACCCAGGCAGGAAATCAACACTGCACTAAAACTTACAAAACCACAGATGGACTCTTTTCCCCGATTCCAAGAGGAGAGAGAGAGACCGTGCTGAAGCAGGTAAACCTTATTTGCCTATCACAAATAAAGTGTAATATGGTCATTGAAATAGGGGTTTCTCCTTCCAGCTGTAGTCAGGGTTCAAGAAGTAAGTTAGCCCTTAAAAGGGATAGGCGTTTGTTGTTTTTAAATGTTTTGCTGAAGCAGTGAATACAGATGGTGAAACGCGAGCGGTACTGATTCTGCAAGTAAAGGCTGCCACACCGCATAGGACTACCAGTTGTGAATGGAGTATATGCAGAAAAGTGTGAAAATTGATGCAAGACTGTGCTGAAGCAGGGGAATTTTCAGTAAACAGGTGCTGATGGTAAAATTGCCCTACTGGGGAAAAAGGAATTGCTGAGCTGTGTAAAAGGTATCCCAAAGTGTGAAGAGTTAATGCCATAATACCCAAAGTTGAGACTGAACTCAAGCAGAAAACCACATTATTTGGCTGAAGTGGAGGGATTGCACCTATCAAGTAAATGGTGTAAAGCAAATAGAAGTTTTTTTTCCTAGCAACTGCACATCCAGTATACCTAAAGAGAGAATGCATGCACAGTACTGCTGATATTGTAAAACTTACCCAAGAAAAAGAAAAGTCTACAGATATGCCTGTGAGAGCCACGACCTCTACAAGCAAAATATGCCCACCTGTAGCACTACCACAATTGGGGGTTCTAGCAAATACAGTGGCAACAGCTGCAATAGCGCCTCCTGGGGTCAGGAAGAAAACTACACCTGATAGCCCCAAAATGGAGGACAGGATGCAGCGTTCCTGTAATGAACCCTACCCAACGGAAGAGTGGCCCTTCCTGTCCAATAAAGAGGAAGATATCTCTTACGGGGAACCCGAACCGAGTCACACCCACAAAACACCCCAAGAATGGTGGGGGTGCCTGAACTCGGCACGAACAGAAAAGACCGCTCTCTATGATGACGAATATGGCCGACAAGAGAAAGGAGCGGGAGCAGCATATCACCCAATATTTCTGTCAGCTAAAGCAACTGCAAGAAAAGCCTGGCGTATATAATGAAGCTACTGAAGTATCAAATAAAGAAGGAGACCCCAGTATTCCTGATGGGACGGAGTCATCCAAAACAAAAAGACGGAAAAAGAAAAGCGGTTCTTCACTATCCGTGGAAGAAACAGACACCTCCGCAGATCCTGTGGAGAAAAAGGGGGACCAAGTTGCCCTGCAGCCTAGAGAAAATGGAGAATTCGTCCCGTGGTTAACCGAATATCCAGAGGGCCCAAGGCAGAAGTCGTGTACCCCAAAGAAGTGTCTGCCCGGTGCCAACAGTGAGGAACCCTTAACCAACCATCCCAGGGAAGCGGAGCCGGAACCAGTGAGTGTCGATCCCTTGATCAGCCCTGAAGATGCCCTGAAAAATGCCAGGCATGACTGTGATATGCTCCGTGAACAATTGAAACAAAAGAAAGATGGTTACACAGAGCTACAGAAAAATAATGTGAAGCTACAGAAAGATGTGCTCACAATTTACTCTTTGGCCAGGACAGAATTGGACGATCTCAAGACTGAGCTAGATACTGCAAACGCTACTATTTCCGCCATGGATGAAAAGCAGAGCCAATCTGATAAAATGATGGCTAAGCTGAAGCGGAAGTATGAGGAGGCACTGAAGCAGATGACAGTCTTTCAGCAAGAGGTTCACACTCTTCGTTTAGAGCTGAATGCCTCACAACAGGAGGTCAACAGTGTCCGGACAGAGGTGGACGTATCTCAGAAAGAGGTTCAGACACTCTGCAGAGCACTGGATGCCTCACATCATGAGACCAACAGCTGCCGGACAGACCTGGAAGTCTCCAGAAAGGAACTACACAGTCTCACTGAGGAGCTGGACATTTCTAAAGAAACTATTTTCAATCTTAATACAGATCTCAAAGTCTCTCAGAAGGAGCTTCAGACCCTCAACCTAGAGAAGGAAGTCTCACGCCAGGAGACTGTCATTCTCAAAGCAGATGTGCGTAAATGGAAGGAGGACTGCAAGGAGGCCCTGAATAGTACAGAGACTGAAAAAGGAGAAAATTTAAGATTAAAAAGAGAAAACTTAAAACTGAAAGAAGAAAAATTTAATTTGACAGACGAAGTCAAGGAAAAGAATGAAAAGCTGCACGAGCTTAAAGAAATAAATAGACTGTTGGAAGGTGAGAAGTTTGAAGCAGAGCACCGACTGCAGAACCAACTGCAAGGTCTGCGTGCGCAGGAAGACAATCTGCATGCTGTTAAAGAAATACAGGTGCTGCAGGAACGTCTAATTACCCAGTATGTCCCCGCAAAGTAGCATGAGAAACTGAAGGCTACCCTGAGCCTCACCAAAGCATCGCTAGAGGCCAAGCTTAGAACCCAGATGACCCGGCACAAAAGGGAGCACAAGAAGGTCCAGAAACTGAAACAAGTAACTGTGACCCGAGCAAAGAAATTCATAGTGCTTCACAATGCAGTGAAAATGTGGAAGCAAGCTCAGAGAAAACAAAGGGTGCAGATAAATTCCCTGAGAAGAGACTTGCAAGACGCACTCAAAAAACAGGGATATCTCGCGGATGAGATTACAGTTCTACAAGGACAAGTATTGACCCTGACTAAGCGTCAGTATCCCACAGCCACAAAAACCCATGAAAACAAGGGTACAGTGAGAGCTGGGAATACCGCTCGTCTGAAAAACAAGGTTGCAAAATTTGAACCACCTAAACAAGCACTAGCAAAACCTTCAGCCACCCAACAGGCAATAAAAGAAGGTACACGTGCTGAATCAAAACTATAAGAAGCCTTAGCTGATGAAGCTGAAAAGATGGGACATTCTCTGGAAGTGGATATGGATTTGCAACTTAATCCCAAAGAGGCTGAACTAGCAACTCCATTAAGTGGAAAAAGTGCAGAGAGACAGCTTCAAGAGCGGAAAACTCAAAGGGCTGTTTATAAACACTCTGCAACTGCTGCCATACAGTCTGCCTACAATTAAACGAGCACCCGACGCAAGGGAAATCTCATGACCGCGCATGTAGCAAAAAGACTATACTTAGAAAAAGTCCTCCTCGAGTGACTGAGGAGTGCTGATCTCAAGCACCTTCGGGAGGAGACATGAATGAACTGGAGAAAGGGCTCCGATCCCAGCGGGACTGAGGGTTCTCTTCCTCCATCCACTCTCATTCAAGTCACAGAGATATCTAGAATGAGAGTTGAAGGATGGGCTTTGGCCGTGGCAAGCCCGAGCTTCCCACAAACAGGGGAGGTATGTAACAGGGGAATTATCCCTGTGCAGGAAATGTGCCTCTAATCCAGCAGTGTGGTGGTTAACTGCTGGTAGTCAATTATCCAATACCACCTGCCTGATTAGCTTCTTAGAAAAGCCTGTCTTTTGAGACAGGAAGGGAGATTGTTCCTGAGTCTCACAACTTGTGAGACTGATGTCTTGAGCCTGCCAGAAGAATAGCAGAGCTGCTTGCAAGACAGAGGGGAAAACACCTCTAAACCTGAATGCTGACAAAACCTGAGGGAAAAGGCAGCAACCTAGGAACAGAGAAGACTTTCCCTCCAACCACTACAAACAGATAAGACTTTCCTTTTATAAGACTTTTGGTAAACCTGCTTATATCAAGATATATGTTCGGGGCTGGGAGACATGCTTATCTAAAGGGAGTTGTGGACCATAGGTTTCACTAGAAATACTCCCAAGTGAATAGAAGCTTTGTTTGACCCCTTGTTTGGATGTTTTTCTGATGTTAAGGAAACAGGCGCAACAAAAGCCTTATTTAATTTCACCATAACCAGTCTCCCTTGCATACCTCTGTGCACGTTCCTCCTACAAGTACATTATATACAAGACATTGGATGCACAGATAAAGATAATATATTGTAGGTGTATAAGGAAGGGGGTGGGGTACCCTGACATGGCCCTTGTGTTAATTCCTTGTGAGATGTTACAATACATTTTGTTTTCTATTTGCAAGAAGTACACATGTGAGTTTTCAATCTCTCTGGGCTTTTCGTATTATTCTTTCCATTTGTCCTACCATGATGGTGTGGTTGGACGCCCTGAGAGACCCAGAACAACGGTTGATCCAGGAATTTCCATATGAGGATAATGCCAGTCCTTCTCTTTGTACTTTAATTAAGCAAACCATAGCTAATGTGAGAGAATACATTCCCTGCACTTTTTGACCCAATTCATTATCAACGGGTCATGTTAGTTGCAGAGATTACTTAGCAAGGGGCGTTTTAAGTTCCCTCTTACTCGCATGAGTGTATTCTAATCTAGCACATGTAAGTAATACCTTGGTAAATATTTGCTTAGGGATAATGAAAACCACAGCTGAACATTTTGAATAGGCTCTTGATCATTTGAAGTTAAATCAGCAAAACATGTAAGCTCATATTATTATTTTTTAATACATCAGTTCCGTAGTATTAGATAAAAGTGGCTTATTTTTGTTTTTATTCAACTCTTAATGCCATTATTAATTTGTTTTAAAGCATCCTTTGATTTCTATGGCCCACCTCCCAAGCAGCGCAAGCTCTTTACACGTTCCTGCTTGGGATCATTTGTTGATAATGTTCGCAGCAGTTTGAGCTGCAAACTGTAACAATAGATAATGTTACCTTAGTAATATAAGGATAGAGCAGCTGCTGAGTTACACTGTTACACTGAGTTACACTGACTAGTCAGCCATTATGTTAGGCACGCAATCAGGATTGTTACTGATTTATAACAAGAGCACCAAACGAATGCCAGCTTAGGTACAAATGTAGAATTATACATTGTCACATGCTTCACGTATACAAATAATAAAAAATAAATAAACAAAAGTTAGAAAGTAGTATTGCTGTTTTAATATTGAATAACGCTTTGAAGAATATGTTTGACAATATTAATATAAATAACATTTAAAGAACAGAAAATGAGTTCCAAACAATGTTTCAATCGTATTTTGGTTTTTATTTGTGGGGCTGCTGTGGTATTTCATGGATATTAACTAGTGGTTCCAGACGTTGTTTAGCCTTCAATGACTATCTGTAGTATATAAATAAGCTGTTTGAGTCTGTGACCATCAGATTTGCGTTGTCACCCTATGGCAGAAAAAACACTGAATGGTCCTTGTCTATCAGCATTTGTTTTTGCATTATTACACTTAATCTTCCTGGCATCGTTCCTGTTTCTATAACAACCATGTGTCCAGAAAACGGACTAAGATCTGGCTGGATTTGGAATTGTAATTATTGCTCACAACAGGCAGCAATTTCTGAGACAGATTCTATCTAAACAGAAACGGGATTGTGTTGTGGAACGTTATACAACAAAACACACAAAATCCAAGGGGAGCATAGGGTTGAAACCCCATGTTAGCTGATGAGTGATTTTAACCCCATGGTTGTTTATGAGTGAATACAATGGTATCATCCACCCCAGTAGCACTTTAAGAAATAGTATACACCTGATGATTAATCAGTTCACCAAGATATATAAGTATGTACTGTGTCATGAGACTCCACACTCCTGACGAAGTCGACGGTAACACGTGACGAAACGCGTAGAGTGGGTGCCTCATCCAGAGCGGAGCATACAGCAGAGAAGTTGCAGGAAGATCCAGCCTTTACCGAGCGGCGAAACCGGAAGTGACGTCAGACGCCGGTGGGAACAGTGTAACAGCTGACCGGAGGCTGAGGCGGAGGAGTGGGGAACGCTGCGAGACGGTGAGCCTGGCTGGCTAAAGTCTTCCTACACTAATGCAGTGTGACATGCCTGTTTTTAATTGTTAGAATGTGAGTACATTATTTTATTGTTATAAAATCTTTATACCTTGAGTGATCTGTGCTATGCCAGTTTCTTTCTCTCAATATTGGGGCACTTCATCCTGAGGACCTGATCCACTCTGATGAAAACTGCACCACCCATCTGCCACCGACTGTTTGAGTCAACCCTGCCTATTTGACTCTTACAATCTTGTAAGTAGTCAATTCATTAGAGCCAAGTCATTTGGAGGCTTTTATTTCCACGTTGCCATTCTGCTGCACTTAAATGTTTTTTTGTTTCTCCCCCATGCTCCCCTTGGATTTTGTGTGTTTTGCTGTTACTATGGGGGGGGGGAAGACTACCCCTTCCAGTGGGTTCCAGAGCAGGGGGTGAAACTGTATGTACTTATTACTATCACTTTCTCACTTATTTAAGTTTTCAATTAGTCACTTATTAACAGTGTCCACTTTTTATTTGTTTGCGCCTGTGTTCACTTTACCACTATACAATTGAACGTTATACAACTACAATAAATGGGCATCTTCATATAATGCTATCATTCCTCAAGGTGCATGCTGTTTATTTTGGTGAACCATGGCCGTCTAAACGATATGCTAAAGCAGGGGAGCACAAACTTTATTTGCGGCGCCCCCTCGCCTGCTCTCCTCAGTTAGAGCACCACCCCCCACCTTGCCGTGACGTGACATGCGGTGTCATTTGACGTCCCGTTACCGTGGCAACCATGACGTCACATGACCCTGCGCGCGCCATTTGACGCCGCGTTGCCATGCCGATGCCTGACACCAAGCTTTTGAACCACGGTAAGTGTAGTTGCAGAGGCCTTGCGCTGTCCCCGGGCATTTAATTTAAATGCCTTGGGGAAGAGCGCAGGAACTCTGCAACTGCCCGCGCCCCCTCTAAAAAAAATCTTGCGCCCCCCAGTTTACACACCGCTGGGCTAAAGCACTTCTTTATTGGCTATATGCTAACGGTGGAGGTTTTTTGTTGCCTTTTTCACCCACCATAACTTAAAATGTAATGGTAAACCTACCCAGAGTAAAGTTAGATACAATGTATCCTATTAGGTGCATCAGAAACAGTTAGAAGACCCCATTGTACAATGCAAGGAGTAGTGTCTGTGATATTCAGCAACTGGCCCAGCTCTGGGCACCAAAGGTTGCTATTTAGAGTGCTCACGGTTTTGAGGAGGATTATTCATCTGTTGGAGGTCATCGGTGATGTAACGCAGTGTTGCACCGCCAACCCCACCGTGACTCTGGCGTCACGTGGGGCGGTCAAGTGACCGGCGGTGATCCCCTTCAATGCTGACAAGGTGGGGGGAGAGTATCCCGGTGTACACCTCAGCTGTGCTCCTGTGTGTGGAGGGCACCGCTGCTCCCGGCGTGTGGACGGTCTCGCGCTCGGTAGTCACGTGACCTGCGGTTCCTCCTCTGTGAGTGGGGTCATCCGGCGTGCAAAGCGGCAGCAGAAGCAGGGAAGAATCATTCAGCAAAGCCGAAGGAAATGGCGCTGCACAGCCGCGAACACAGGGTGTAGACAACGGTGGGGACTTAAGAACAAGTTTATTGAACAGACATAGGTGGCTGATGGGTCCTCTGACGCGTTTCGGCTCGCAGGCCTTCGTCAAACCTACCCAGCCTAGAAATATTGCAAAGCAAGTATAAACCAACCTCACACTGATGATACCCATCAAGGTTGAAACATGTCTGTGAGTGGTTTGACTTGCTTTGCTAGTCCCATGCTGTGCTTAAAAGCTGTGTGAACGGCGGTGCATTTGCTTAGATGGGCTCCATGTGTATGGATATTCCAGGCAAAAGGTGATACATTGTGCGCTCATTTGCATGTCATTACCCAGAATCCCTTGCTGCAGTGGGAGCACTGTATGCTAGGTGATAATGGTTGAAAGGCAGGGGTGCAGACCTGTCTAAGACATGTGAATGTGCTCACAAGTGATATTCTTTATTGACTATATGCTAACGGTGGAGGCTTTTTGTTGTCTTTTTCACCCACCATAACTTAAAATATAATGGTATATATATTAAATATATATACATTTTAATTTATGGTGGGTGAAAAAGGCAACAAAAAACCTCCACCGTTAGCATATAGTCAATTAATTTCCCAGAATCCCTTGCTGCAGTGGGAGCACCATATGCTAGGTGATAATGGTTGAAAGGCAGGCTTGCAGACCTGTCTGAAACACGTGAATGTACTCACAAGTATGTGAGATATTTATTGGAAATGTATGTATATATATATATATATATATATATATATATATATATATATATATATAAAAAGAGACGGCAGTTGGCACACTACTAACCAGGCAAAAACAGATGCTTATCCCATATGAATAGAACAAATTTTATATTTACCAGATTGGGGTCCAGCAAAAAAAGAGACAGCACACTGCATGTAGTCTTCAGACAAAAAACTGTATTGAATCACAGGGCACTGTACCCAACGTTTCGGTCACCCAGAGGGACCTTCATCAGGGTTGGGCTATATATAGTTAGAGAGAGAGAGAGTTAGGCAAATATATATAGTATATATAAATAAAGAGTTGGTCCGTTTCTGAATATTATGTATATGAACAAATTGTTCGACTGTTGAATATATGTCAGTAAGTTATTATTCAGGCATCTTATAGGTTTTTAATGGCACAGCTTCTAATGAATCACCACACTCTTACAAATACTTCCCACATAGTATAGTCTTGGCATGAAGGGTACTTTTCTTAACATATTTTAACTGTAGACGTTTACGGTTTCGAAGGCAAATTTGAAATGTGCACACCATTGCAGATTGTCTACATTTTTGCCTCTCCTAATATTTACATTTCTCAATTGAACGCTTAAGTTTCCCATGAGTCCAAGAGGCCTTAAAACTGAGGTGTGAAACACCAAGCATGTCATAACAAAACCTATATTCAGCTTTTGCATAGCTCAAGGGCAGATCTCGAGTGTTTTCTGAAACAAACCCAGTAACAATTCAAAGTTTACATGGCTAAAATTAGAAATTATGATGGGGCACTTATGTAGATAACGAAATCTATCGCAGAGATAATACAAGAAAGTTCCATTTTAAGAGGGTGTCAAGAGAGTGATACATGGTACCTGAATACAGACATACCCCGGTTTAAGTACACTCACTTTAAGTACACTCGCGAGTAAGTACATCTCGCTCAATAGGCAAACGGCAGCTCACGCATGCGCCAGTCAGCACGTCCTGAACAGCAATACCAGCTCCCTACCTGTACCGAAGGTGTGCGCAAGCGGGGAGACTATAGAGCCTGTTACAAATGCCTTATTTACATAAGTTATGCACGTATATGACGATTGCAGTACAGTACATGCATCGATAAGTGGGAAAAAGGTAGTGCTTCACTTTAAGTACATTTTCGCTTTACATACATGCTCGGGTCCCATTGCGTACGTTAATGTGGGGTATGCCTGTATATACACTTCGAAGACCCAGTGAAGCGATCTTCCTGGGGACTCGTATATGCGTTTAAGGTTTTTTTTTTTATTGCCTACACGGGCGGTTTTCATAAAACGTGTTATGCTGCGGATTTCACTGTCTCTCGTTTACTTGGACTTTTTGGCCTTTAAACATTGCACTTAGATTACTTTAGGATTTGGAAAGAAGTTGGAGGATTTGAACCTATTGGAGCCTATTCCACAGATATCTGTCCGTTCCTGGTAATTACATGTGTCTGAGGGCTGTTCTGTAGAGGGCGCGCGCGCGGCAGTTACAGTTGGCTGAGGTTAGTCTGCCTTTGTATAATGGTGCCGCGCGCGCACGGCAGTGAGCGTGGAACCGGCCGACAGGGGGGAAGATAAGGAAAATAAAGATTTCACGCTGCTACTGCCGCTGAAATGTGTGTGTGTGTGTGTGTATGTACAATTTTCATAAATAATTTATTCCAACATATTTATTTATTTATTATAAACGTAACACACAATACACACACACACACACACACACACACACACACACACACACACACACACACACACACACACACACACACACACACACACACACACACACACACACACACACACACACACACACACACACACACCCTGATGTCGCTGACACCATACACACAAAAAGTGTGCGGCACGTGCACGCGTGTTCGCACAGGCGCGCGCACGGCCGCACACACTATATTACGGGCCTTAAGAAATACTTTGCAGGTCCTTCCAGATTATACAGGATTCTTTCATTAATGACCAATTGCTGCGGCAAGCTGCTTTTTTTTTTTTTTAATGATTTGCATGTGATTAGTTTGGGACAGGCTTTCAATCGGTGAGAAATGTTTTCAGTACAATAAACTTACCTCAAACAGGCACTGCACATTCGTGCTGACACACTCGCGTTGCTTCTCTGTACATATTACAGCAAGGCAATTAATAGTGAGATATGGCTATCCTTCTTGCTTAGTGATTACTATGTTTACACAATCGTTGTTTATCTTACTCATGTGTCTTCACTACCCGTTCTCACAAAAAAATGTTAATGAAACCTTTTTCTAGTCCTGTTATCTAATTTACGGATTGGATCTGGTGTCAAATAGTGTTGTTCATCACACTTAGATTGTAAGCTCTTCGGGGCAGGGACCCTTCCTTCCTGTTGTTACTGTCATGTCTTGTGTTATATTACTATGTCACGTGTATTACTGCTGTGAAACGCGATGTACATATATGGTGCTATATAAACACAAATATACATACATACACGGAGTGTTTTCCCATGCTAAATGTGCAAAGTTTTCCTTTACCACCAAGGTTCTCAGACCATTTCTTAGATCTATTAGCCATTACAGGTTTAGTCAAATGTTCCATGTTCTTGTGAGATTCAAAGGCTGCGGATATAGTAGGCGCGCAACGGAGCGCGTGGCGTGCGCCTGCCCAAGAGGCGATCTGTGGCCTTTGGGACGTGGAGGGGGAGGGTGCCGTCATGTGAGCGTTTCGCCCTTATTGGCTGAATTGCTCACGTGACCCAGTCCTCGCACGAAAAAAAAATGTGTTTGCTGAGAGCGCGTGGTCGCTTGCTCTATGGCCTGCCTCATAGAGGTATGGCCTTTTGTTGGCACCGCGCGGAATATGGACTCGGCCTAAGGTTCCATTCTAAGTTTCCTAGTGTGTCTACACTGTATCTAATGTAGCTCACTGGTATGTTTATGGAAGGGGTGCGCAAACTGTAGGGCTGGGGGCGCGAGATTATCTGCGAGGGGTGCGGGGTATACAGAGGCCCCGCGCTCTTCCCGAAGGCACTTAAATTAAGTGCCGGGGAAGCGGCCAAGGCCTCTGTAAATGTCACGTACCTTGGTTCAGATGGCTTCTGGAGACGCGTCACCATGGCAACGCGGGGTCATGTGATGTCATGTTGCTATGGCAACGCGACATCATGTCTCCCAGAACGCCGGAACCCAGGTAAAGGGGGTGGCGCAGTTAGGGGGACAGCAGGCAGGGGGGCTCAGGAGAAAAAGATTGCGCTCCCCTGGTTTATAGCATGCAATTTGAAATGTATACATATAAAGGTTACTGAAAGAGTTTGTACTGTTAGAATTCACATTGCACGGTTCTCACGGTAGATTTTCAATGGACATAGATATTTGTCATGTTTATTTGCACGGAAATCTGCCCTTTCTAGATAAATGTGAACATTTCGACAAGTTACCTACTTACCAAGTCACCCGGAATGTGATTATTGCAGTAGCATAAGGCTACGTCCATAGCAGGGGAAGCCGCGCTGAGCCACGCGGACGCTTTGCGCTGAGCCGCGCGGACGCTTTGCGCTGAGCCGCGCGGACGCTTTGCGCTTAGCCCTTGCATCCTCAATTGAGGATGTTTTTAGAGGGGGCTCATGTGAGCGTCCGCAGGCGTGCTGAGGCGTTGGAATTTTCAGCCGACAGCAGAGCCTGTTTCTCAGTGCGCTGTCGGCTGAAAACCTCCAATCACAGCAAAGCAGCGTCAACGTCACGGCGTTGTGATGGCGCCGTGACGTTGACGTCGGTGCGTCGCAGACTATTGACCCAGCGACGTCACTGCCCCGCCTCCTCCCGACCCCCGATCGAGTGTTGTCTGTGACAGATTAGCATTGCGTCTACTTATGTGTCCAAGATGTGCCAGGGAGACATGTATGATGAAAGTGCTGTAGTTTTCACATCGTGACATTATACATGTATGATTAAAGTGCTGTAGTAATAATAATAGCATGTTCTTATATAGCGCTACTAGATTTACATAGGAATTTACAGAGACATTTTGCAGACACAGGTCCTGCCCCGTGGAGCTTACAATCTATTTTTTGGTGCCTGGTGTCACATCGTGACATTATACACGTATGATGAAAGTGCTTTAGTATTCACATCGTGACATTATACATGTATGATGAAAGTGCTGTAGTATTCACATCGTGACATTATACATGTATGATTAAAGTGCTGTAGTAATAATAATAATAGCATGTTCTTGTATACAGTAGCACTACTAGTTTTACATAGGGATTTACAGAGACATTTTGCAGACACAGTTCCCTGCCCCGTGGAGCTTACAATCTATTTTTTGGTGCCTGGTGTCACATCGTGTCATTATACATGTATGATGAAAGTGCTGTAGTATTCACATCGTGACATTATACATGTATGATGAAAGTGCTGTAGTATTCACATTCTGACATTATCGTGTCACTGTGGAGATACAGTATGCATGCCTCTATAAAATAAGCTTGAATTGTGCAAACTGTTACAGAACTGTCAGTTTTACATCTGCATGACTTCTAGCCATTTGCTGAAAATGTGATCTGATCACCTGAATAATGGCAGAATGTAGTCATTCAGCTTGAGTTGAAGCAACATGTTGTTTTTGGAGGAAGAATGTAAGGTATTTAGCAGATTAACTAAACAATGTGAACTGTGTACATAAGGGATCGTAAGACTGACAGAGGTGGGTTGCTGTTCGCTATATTCAACTTATTTTACATCCGAGAAGTTTCTGCAATAAAGTGTTTCAAAGACTGAAGTCATACAAATGGGTGTACAAAGCTCATATTATTAACATCACTGATTTATTTATTTTTTGTATCCTCTCTATGGTTGAGAGTTATATTTTCAAGAATTGACTCCAACTTTGTACAGTATTACATTATATTTCTAAGACACCGAGGAATGAAGAATGTCAGTAGACTTGCTTCCTGCATAGACAGAAAAGATTACTTATCCGAGTCCGTTCATTCTGAATGGCAGAAGAGCAAACAACAGATATTGAATGTTTGGACACTGTATGTAAACTTTTCTTATATTAATATATATATTTTATATATTTTTTTCTTTTTTTGAGCAGTAGGCTGTACATTGTTATTTTATTTAATTACAAGTTCTAGATGTATTCAATTATATTTTACCCTTGTTTCGTTTTGGCAGTAGTATACATAGTATAATATACAAGCATAATGATACTTTTGAGTACATCTAATTGTCCATCAATAATGGTATATTTCCAGTAAAAGTATCACAGTAGACTGTTGTTCACAGTAGTAAGTGTGAAGAAATGATGAGTCAATGACTCACAATTTAGGGCTAGATCTACAACGCTCCGTTAAATCAGGGATCATAACGTGACATTACCTCAGGGGTGGACAAAGAATTGTAAAAACTTAGGAGCCAGACACAATTGTGTGACCCAAACTTTTGTTGAGCGCTGGGGGCGGAGAGAAGATGTTCTGACAACTCCTCCCACCTACCCCCCACTTCCACTGTGGCTGTGGTGGCTGCTCTATAAGTTTGTGTGTATATTTGTGACACACACACTCATTGACTGACATACACTGACCCACAGCGACATAGCCCACAGCAAACTGACAAACAGCACACGGACAGACACTGACACAGCACACGGACAGACACTGACACAACAAACAGACAGACACTGACACAGCACACGGACAGACACTAACAAACAGCACACGGACAGACACTGACACAGCACACGGACAGACACTGACACAGCACACGGACAGACACTGACACAGCACACGGACAGACACTGACACAGCACACGGACAGACACTGACACAGCACACGGACAGACACTGACACAGCACACGGACAGATACTGACACAGCACACGGACAGATACTGACACAGCACACAGACAGACACTGAAGCATACACAGCACACCACATAATTACACAAAGCAGCACACTGAAACTCCTTCCCCCCTCCCTCTGACACTGATCTAATTTAAAGCTGGGGTGTACCAACTCTTGTACATTTTGCCACCTGCTCTCCACTGCCCCTTCCTTCAACCTCCGCACTCCTCATTTAGCAACACAGCTGTGACTTTACCTGTCAATCACCACTCCTGCCGGTCTCAGCGCGCCCCATTCTGTGTCACTGTCGCATTGGTGAAGCCGGATAGGGCGTGTTGCTGCCGGTCTCAGCGATGACTGACAGATTAGTCAGCACCACAACACAGGGGCTAGGGGGCAAATATTAGGCCAGCCGCCCTGGGTTTTCCCATCCCTGCTGTTGTATGGCCTTACAGGTTTTGTAAGAGACGGAGGGAAGAGCGAGAGAGAGACTCATTTTGTAGAGTACACATTGATTGAAATACCTTCCCAAACACTACTGTAGAACATGGTGATAGATACCTGTAACCACACCTTAGATACCTGGGATATAAGCAAATTTGGATTTGTAAAGTATATTCAAATAATTTCAATTATTATATTGGCCAGGTATCTCAGGTGTGTTCACATGTATGCCCCCATGAGTTGTATAAAGGAGTGTTTTCGGAGGTGTATAAGTTAATGGGTGCTCTACCAAATTAGTTTCTCTCTCACTCTCTCACTCTCAGTGTTTAGCTTAATTGACTTTAGTGGATGTATAATGTTAGGCTAATGCCTCTTTGGTATGTAATTACCACTAATGGCCATTATAGTAATGCAATGCTCATTGCAGGAGAACACATGACTTAACGTTATTGGCCTTTAATAAACATATGCAGTAAGCTTAGGTCCCCGCTGCAACCGGCGGCGCACGCGTCTCTCACCAGCCCCTTACCTCCTCCCTAGCTGTCCCCAGTGCCCCCTCGCTTCCTGGCTCACTGCTTACTGTGAAGCGTCAGCCAGCAGGGGATACAACAGGATTGTGTTCCCGTGCGGCAACGCGTCACATGGTGCGCCAGGGAGCCAATCAGAGACTGGATTTTGGCAACTACAGTAAAACAGTAAAACTCTGGGTATAATCCCTGTTTTAAGGCTTTTATATGGGGAAGTGAGCTGGGAACTAAGTGATCCGGTAACAGAGGGGGTGAGGGCCGGAGTGTCATGGTTTAACCCTTTACCTGGTACCGTGTCTGTTTATGTCTCTCTGGTACAAAGGGGCAGAGAAAATCTGCCTTTGGAGTCAATACATTCAAACTTGTGTGATTGACTAACAAACAGTGACCCCCCTGTATCCACGCTTGCAGGATTCATTCTAGTCAACTGTATAGATCAAAACATCTCTGCTCCGAGCCCCGTTTAGGCCACACCCCCGCGCCTCCGATCACTGCTAGCAGACAGCATTTCTTCCGTAGCCAGGCAGCTTTTGGAGCACAGACTGGGGCACTGGTGCTCTGAAGACCTTCCCCAGTTCTGTTGAGATGTTTTTGTAAAGTGTATTTTTAATGAGAGATTAACCGTCATTAACATGTCATTCTTTGCAAAGCACTGCATCAAATGATTTTATATTTGCTTAATGTTGCTCTTAATTTGGAATATATATATTATATATATATATATATTAATATATATATATATATATATATATATATATATATATATATATATATATATATATATATATATATATATCAGAGATATACATTAATACCAAATTACCAAGTCATTGAGCCATAAAAATATAAAAGTCCATAGATTGTAGATCAATTAACAAATCACTGAGTAATAAAAATCCAAAAGTACATAGACTGTAGATCTTTTTACACAAATGGGCAAAACAATACAAGGAAAACGCTGATATCCGACAGTGAAAGCATAGAATTTACCATAACAATTATATGGCTGTAATGATCATATGGCTCTAACTTCAGCTTTGTAGGCTGTTAACCACCTTGACACGGTTGCCAAAACCACCGCAATCAGTTGCCAGTAATACTGAGGCTGAGGAGGGGGGAAGACAAATTTCAATGAAAGGCCTTGATTCAGTAAGCTAAGTAGCCGGTTTCTCTCACAGCCAAAGTAATCAGATTGGCAGCTGAATCAAAGTGTACAGTAGGCTCATTGTCTGAGGAGCACCAAAGGTTGGAATTTCTTAGAAGGTCAACAAAGTGAATTTTTACGCAGAAAATATTAGACGGTATTGAAATAAAGAATTTGCTCTTTTGGGAGATTTGTGTTACTCAAGTATGGTTTCACGTTTTAACATCTGTCCCGCTTACCGGGTCCAAAAAATATATTTTAACAGTTTACCTTTTAATTGGACTTTTATTATTCTAGGCACGACACTTGATTATTTATTTCAGGGTGTAATTATTAGAGAGATATGTTAAGTTGAGATGACTGGTGGCACTTATTTTTCAGCTACCTGGTACTACATAGATCCTTAGGTAAATAGCATGTAGTTCAGACAGAAGAAACCATAAGAATTTACACAGACCACCAACTAAACATAATAGGGCGAATGGTTTCATGAAAAAAGCCTAGTAGATAACTCAAAAAACGTCGGCATGTCAATATGTACCATAGTCATTAGCACTGAAAGGTCAAGGGGTCACTTCCCACACCTGACTGCAGCTCTTTGCCCTTTAAAGCCACTGGATTTAAGTTAGCGTAAACATGGTAGAGCTGCTTGGTAACACGTTTGTGTCTAGAAACACAAGATTTCAAACAAAACCATCTATTCACATTATTTTAAAGGTGGATGGACAATGGTCCCATGTACAGTCTAAAATATATCAAATGAAAGCAGCCTGAATACTTTGTGAGAACTTTGTGTGCCACATATCGCAAGGCTCCAGCTGTGGGGGTTTGGCAGTTTGCAACTCCCTACACGAGTAAAAGGGCTGTCTAATTAGAGCACTAACTTAATAAACATTGAATGGAAATTGAATTGTGTGTTAAAGAAGAATTGAGCCCTGTGAATAGAAAAGAGATTGAACAAATGTCTCTGAATGTCACCCAAGAAACTCTAATCAAATGCACAGATGCAATTAGTTGGGCTCGGCTTTTGTGCAAACATCATGTTAGCACTGCAGATTAGGCAGCTGCATACATCCCCATTTACTGGTAGCTGGAATTAATAACATGACCTGTTCAAGTGTCTCTGTGAAGTAAAGATGTATGCTGGGCGTGTTCAGTGTTTGTTGGAGCACTGAAGGGTCAAGCAAATAAAGATAAAATTATTTGTGCGGTGAAGCAACTGTTGGTTTGATTTGTTTTGAAAGCAAGAGACCGCCAGGACCTGATAACATGTTTAATGTGTGTTTACTTATGATTCTTCTGCCTAGAGTCTTGTGCAGCTGCCCTACGTTCAGATGAATCTATGTTGTGGGTCTGTATTTAATATACTCTTATGTTGTAGAATATTTACCCACACTTTTTGAATCCTATTCCAAGGACACAGCGTTGGTTCTTTTAATGACATATGTATGTGTCACATATTGTTTCCTCTAGAGAAATCACGCCATGACGGTTAGAGCAGTAACTGTCACCTCAGCCAGACTCACAGTGCGGATCAGACATCCCACTGGTAGTGAATGTAGTAAGGGTCACTAGTGTGTTGGCCGAGTTTTGCTTTAGTGACATTGGGACTAAAGTACAGATGTAGCCAGCATCCCCACGGAGGAAATGTAGAAAAGCAAGGAGAGGGGCGTGGCTGCAGCGATGGCCCTATGGGGGGTCCATTCTTTTCATTCTATTCTTCCGGGCCCCAATCAGCGTGGTCGTTGCCATGAGAACAGTAAGGTTGGTTACATCAGTAGTCGTAGGCAGATTACACCTTTTTCTTTTCTTTTTTACAACTAAGCCTCAAAATGCAAACTGGGATCATCAAGTTACAGGAGTCCTCGTTATCCAACGTTTCACTTTACAACGAATGGCATATCCAATGCTTTACAATGCAACCCTATGGGCTTTTTTTCGATGCCGGAATGTGTTATCCGAAGCCTGAATGCGTTATCCAACGCTCACCGACACTGATTAACATGCTACTCACTTTACAACGGGTTCACTATCCAACGCTACTTCCAGAACGGATTCCGTTGGATAACCGAGGACTGCCTGTATTGTGACATGATTTGTGTCTATGAATCCATACTTCACTTGTTTTCATTTGTTTTTCATGCTGTCGACTACCATCTACAGTGTGAAAAGGTCTGGAAGACTTGGCATTATACATTCGTATCCAACTAAATTAACATTATTGTATAATGGGGCTATTTACCCCATCATTTATATAAATTACAGTTTAGTCTTGCTCAGTAGATGAGGGACTAAATAGCATAGAATTAACAGTCATAATTAACCATGCCCTGCAAATGTAGTTAGACGGTTTCGTCACTTTCCTGCTGGCCACAAGGAATGCATTCGGTCTCAAAGTGAACCTTCTAGTTCAAAGTCCTCTGTGTTTTACTATCAGGCTACTTTTAAAGCAATCGTGTTTACAGACAGCCACGGCAGCGGCTTTAGAGGGCAGAGGCTTTAGAGTGGACCTGACTAATCTCTATCAGTGATCTGCTGAAGGATCCTACAGAATGAATATCTGGCCAAACCTTTCATAAGAAGAGACCTCTTACAAAGCATCTAAATTGGAGAAATATAAATTTACCTTACATGCTTTAGTTCTTTCTTAAGTTATAACCCGCACATTCTTCTTGAGAGCCTACCCGGGGGTATGCGAGATATATATTTAAGCCACCACTTAGAAGTATTTGCATTGGTGCACAATGTGTCCATTGTAGTTTTTCTCAAGCCAGTCCATTTTTCCTAAGTACTATGCCATTACATTGTGAAAATAAACATTTTGTAGTGCGCCAAAGAAAGCAATCATAAAACGGATTACAAATGTTTTTATGTAACAGTAGAACCTTTTGGCCTCGCCAAAGGCAAAGCATGTGACCAAGTGTTCTATTGCAATTAGGAAATTAATGGACGTACAAAATGAAATTAGAATCTGAATAGAAGTATATTTAACAGGCAGGATTGGTTTTAATGAGGCTGAGAAAGGAATTCCTGCCCAGATAATGTGCCGTAAGAAAATAATGGCCTGAACTCCTCGCATGAAATCTGCATTTGTTCAAATTCTTTTCTCCAATTCATCACGCTGGCGAACGATCGTGAGCCGTTCTCATGTGTTACTTGGCTTACAATTAAGGACTTTTCAAGCACAATCACGAAAAGTATTTCCAAAGTCCTCTTGTAACCGTAACTTTCAGTGAGTGGCTGAAGGGTCCGCTTTGCACAGCATTAGGTGCTGTGGCACCGCAGACTGGGAATGGTTAAGTTATAATGTTTATACGGGGACAAGAATAAAACAAGGCTTTTACACTTTGACATAACACCTCGAAACACTCATGTAGGACAATGTGAACGGACTGGTTTTAAATGCTATCTTTCATTTTTTGCAGGTGAAATGGATTTACCGGATATAAATGACCCGTTGGGGCAAGTGGATAGCCATGACCGGCTTGTGCCAACTCCCAAGGGTAAGTGGAATAATTGGGATATAGCTGTGCAGAGATGAATGCAGGTTACCACTCCTGTGTGGTAGTAAATGATTTAGGGACTTTAAACGTAGATGTAAAAATGCCAGAAAACTGAAATAAATAGAATCTGACCCAGTATGACAATAAGGTGAACCACTTTTGTGTAAAATATGTTATTTGCAGGAACTGGTGTTTGTGCTGGAAAATGCAGATGTTTCGCGGATACAATAAAGAAAGGCATGTGTGACACAAATGACAGAATAATAACGCAAAGTGACCCCCAAATGCAACTTGTACCTTGTTTTTGACACTTGATTCATATTCCCCCTCCCCCCCCCAAATATTTACACCATCAACAATTAACAGCACAGCCTCTACTACAGGGGTAGCCAACTCCAGTTCTCAAGAGCTACCAGTTGGTCAGGTTGTCAGGATATCCTTGCTTCACAAGTGGTGCCGGTTTTGTCTGAGCCACTGATTGAGCCACTTGTGCGGAAGCTGGAATATCGTGACAACCTAACCCTGTTGGTAGCTCTTGAGAACTGGAGTTGGCCGCCCCTGCTCACTGTAACGTGCTGAGCTATGATGTGTATCTCTTGTCTCTGCCATTCACATGAATGTTCTTCACGGCCATATGCTAAAGCTCGTCATATTCTTGTAGTATCTGTGATTCCCTTATGAAATACGACATTTTCTAACCTGTCTGCTATTCAAAAATGAAATGTGAAGCAATTTTTGGAGTTTTTCTATTATGCATATAAAAGTTAATCCTCTCAAAACTTTTGGCCCTGTTTTTCATGCGCGGATATAGCAGAGAACGACTCAGCTTGTGGATTGGTTTGATGCAGACCACATTCAGAGCTGTGAGGTATCCTCATTATTAGCTTGGCTGCAGACTAGTGCATTTCAACATTTTAACACCAATAACCACAATGTTCTGGAAACCAAACACCTAACCCCAAACATTTTTGTACATGCAGTAGCTACCATTCCCTACTGTTACTGCATGCAGACTGCAAAATGAAAAGGCACAAATAAAGCAGATCACAAACTTCATTAAATCAACAAAGGTCTACACAACAGGGCAACCTTTTAAATTGGGAATTAGAAAATGCAATTAAACCAGTGCTATTATCACACTGTTTCTCAATCGTTTTTTTTTTTTTGCATGGTACCATAGCTCATTAGTTTTCTAAATATGACACATTTATATTTACTTCCAAGGTACATCTCCTTGATATAGCTCTTTTAATTAAAACTGGTATCTATTTACCATGTTGTAATTCCATTGAATTTAGAATGTCCCTTATATTTTTTCTCTTTAATAAAGTTGTGTAACCCGCTCTGCTGGCATTTCACTAAATACTGCTTCAGCACCACAATATTATCTAACCAGTTTGCTTTGAGGGACATGACAACACAATGCTGTTTCACTCCCAATGCATACATGTGCCCAAAAATTCACTGTGGCACCTATGTTGCATTGTCCCGCCTCTCGTGCCTTGGTCCCAATGCTCACTGATCCTGCATAAAGCAGTATGGGTTGCTGGTAGTGGTGACTAGCATTCAGGTAAGTCAGCGTTGCACTGCGGAGCTGGCAGGAAGGAGGCACAATAGGGGAATAGTGTCAGAAGTGAGGCACTGAGGGGCGGCGGAAGGAGCTCTCCGTGACCACCCACCCCGGGTCTCACTTGATCCAATGCAGCTTAACCTGTGGCAGGGGAGGAGTTTGTGTGTGTGTGTTAGTGTCAGTCAGTGTTTTTGTTAATGTCAGTCAGTCATTGTGTGTGTGTGTTAGTGTCAGTCAGTGTGTGTGTGTGTGTGTGTGTGAGTCAGTGTGTGTGTGTCAGTATCACTGTGTCACAGCGTGTATATCAGTCACTCACACACTGACACACATAGCCATCAACGGGGGCCAAACCTAATGGTACATTCCTTCCAAGGACGAAAGTGGTAAATTGCAGTGACATATTTTATAGGTTAAATGCAGGTAACGTGCACCCTAAAAAAAAGTTACTGTTTCAGTGGTAACCTAATGCTTTTGGAAAGTTTATTCAATCTCTAATGCATTTTGGTGATAACACTGTTAAACACTAGAATCTGCAGATTTATATTTCTTTAGTTAAAGGAATAATGATGCCATCATTAGTATGAACATCATACAATTTGCAATAAGAAACAAACAAGTACCTTTATAGGCAATTACATTGATACGTTGTTTCTTTTCATTTTTTTTTTTTGTTTTACTTTTTATTTTTTTGCCCACTATTTGGGACTGCTCCTTTAACAGACTTGTCTGGCTTTTAGGCCACAAACCCGAGCTTGTTTTCTGAGGCTGGTCAATACATGCTGTCTAAGGAAGTAATTAGTCAAGAGCGTTTTCCAGGAGTATTTTGTTTATCCTCTGGAAGGAGGTCTCTCGCCCTTGCTGGTGGCATTTATCACCTAGGCAGGGAATAGGGATTAATGCTGCAGGTTTACTCTTAAAAAAATAACCAGGCCACATACTTTGCAGACACTACTTTGACTTTACAGTATATGTGTTTGTGTTCATTTGTCACATTTAAACTGCTGGTAGTTCTTTCCGATACTGTGCTGCCTTCAATATGTAGGCTGTTGCCAAAATATTTTCGTATGCTTTTTCCTACAAGATTATATTTTGTTTCTTTTCAAAACCCAACGGTTGATCTGTTTTCAGATTATTATTTTGCACAATTTCTTCAATTCCCCTCAAGTGGTGGTGTGTTTCTAATTTGGTCTGGAGTATATTTAGTAATCCAGTTCACTGCTGCAGACAAACATAGTTTCGGAGTGCAATGTTGTACTCATGGGAAGTTGTACAAAAAAAGGTGCACTCCCTCGAGTCTACCGTGACACCTCGGGTGCGCACCCGTCGCCGGTGAAGGCACACTCCGTATCAAACTGGTATCCTTCAAATGAAGGAAGAAAAACTCCAGAGGACTAGTTCAAATATGGAAAATCATTTAATAGAAGAGGATCAACGTTTTAGTCTGCAACCCTGACCTTTGTCTTGACCGTTTTATCTCGGACTGCTTTCTTCCTTCATTTGAAGGACACCTGTTTGATACTCATATGGGAAGGTCATCTTTCTCGTTCCCAGCATCCATAAAATGGTCAGGCTTTTGTACCCAGTATCCCACATTTTTCTCATAGAAACATAGATTTTGATGGCAGATAAGAACTACTTGGCCCTTATTATTCTGTCCATTTCCTATCTGCTGTAAAATCTCAGACTCTGTTTGGTCCTTGGCTTTCTTTTTTATTGAGCATTGCCTTATGGCTATCATTGAGCATCACCATGTGTCTATACTTGAGCACTGCCTTATGTCTATCCTTGAGCTTCACCTTATGTCTATCCTTATTATTTATTTATTTATAAAATATTTTACCAGGAAGTAATACATTGAGAGTTACCTCTAGTTTTCAAGTATATCCTGGGCACAGAGTTAAGACAAATAATACATGGTTACAAATACAGTTACATAAATGAATAGGGTATACATTATATACAAGACATTGCATGCACAGTTAAAGAAAATATATATTATGGGCGTATGAAACAGTTACAGACCAGATTAAAATGTGAGACAGCCTTAGATTTGAAAGAAGTTAAACTGGTGGTGGATGTGAGAGTCTCTGGTAGGTTGTTCCAGTTTTGGGGTGCACGGTAAGAGAAGGAGGAATGGCCGGATACTTTGTTGAGCCTTGGGACCATGAACAGTCTTTTGGAGTCTGATCTCAGATGATAAGTGCTGCATGTGGTAGGGGTGAGGAGCTTGTTCAGATAGACGGGTAGCTTGCTCAGAAAGAATTTGAAGGCAAGACAGGAAAGGTGAACTTTGCGCCTAGACTCGAGTGATTACCAATCTAGTTCTTTGAGCATTTCGCAGTGATGTGTGTTGCAGTTGCATTGGAGAATAAAACGACAAATTGAATTGTAGAGGGTGTCAAGTTTGCTAAGGTGGGTTTGAGGTGCCGAGCCATATACTATGTCTCCATAGTCAATAATTGGCATTAGCATCTGCTGTGCGATACGCTTTCTGACCAGGAGACTTAGGGAGGATTTGTTCCTGTAAAGTATCCCTAGTTTGGCATAGGTCTTGGTTGTCAGGGTATCAATGTGCATCCCGAATGTTAAGTGGGAGTCAAACCATAAGCCCAGGTATTTAAAACTAGTGACAGGCGTTAGGGTGGTGTTGCGTTGGTTCTAATCTGGAGCTCAGTCGCTGGAAGCTTTAAAAATTTAGTCTTGGTTCCAAATACCATTGTTACAGTCTTGTCAGTGTTTAAAAACAGTTTGTTTTGGGAAATCCAGTTTTCGAGTCTCAAAAAGTCAGACTGAAGTATGTGTTGAAGGTCAGACACGCTATGGCTGTGTGCATATAGGATTGTGTCATCTGCATACATGTGTATTAAGGCTTCCTTACAAGCTGTGGGAAGATCATTGATGAACACTGAGAAGAGTAGGGGCCCCATAACAGAGCCTTGCAGGACACCACAGGTGATATCCAGGGGGCTGGCGTTAGAGCCTGAGATGGACACATGTTGGATCTACCTGATAGGTAGGACTGAAACCAGTTTAAAGCATGCTTCCCTATTCCAGAGCTCTGGAGTTTTTTAAGCAGGATAGCATGATCAACAGTATCAAAAGCCTTGGCAAAATCTAGGAATACTGCACCAGTGAGTTGTCCCCGTTTCATTCCACACTGGATTTCATTGCAAACTTTTAGCAGGGTAGTTACGGTGGAGTGTTTGGGGCGAAAGCCAGATTGGAATTGGCTAGGGAAATTTGTCTTGGTATAGTAATCGCTTATTGGCAGTGGACACATTTTTCCATGACTTTGGATAGAATTGGGAGAAGTGAGATTGGCCTGTAGTTTGAGACAGTGTTTTTGTCCCCACTTTTGAAGATTGGGACAACTGTGGCAGTTTTCCAGGTCTTAGGGATATGGCTTGCAGACAGGATAGAGTTGACTATGGAAGCAATTGGTTTGGCAATGGCTGGGGCACCAAGTCGTAGGAACCTAGATTGTAGTAAATCAGGTCCACATTGGCTACTTAGTTTTAATTTGAGGAGCGCTTATGTAATCTCCTCTTCGGATACTGGACCAAATTGAAAATTGTGGGCAGTTTGGGAGGGGGTGGGGCTATGTGGGTACTCCCAGGATGAGATTCAGGTTTGTGGTTTGGGCTGCGTTTCGCTAATAAGTTTGTGGCACACCCCACAAAGTAATCATTGAATGTATTTGCAATGTCAGTGGGGTTTGTCAGAGTAATATCCCCCTTAGTGATATTACTTGGTTGCTGATGGTTAGAAGGCTGGAATATATTGTTGATAACCTTCCAAGTAATTAGCTGGGTTTGATGTATTCTGGTGGAGATTGTCAGAGTAATATTGTACTTTTGCGTGCCTTGTTTGCATTGTGCACATGTACCGCAGGCATCTGTAGTGATTGAGATCCTTGGTAGTGCCAGTTACTTTGTAGCTTTTCCACAAGGTATCCCTGAACTGGTAGAGTGCTATAAGGTCAGTTGTAACCCATGGAAGGTGGGCTCCTCATACCCTTATTTTGCATAGTGGAGCATGGGTATTGCAGAGTTTTAAGAACTCGGATTGGAAATAGTCGAGCGCAGAATCAGGGTCGGGAATTAAATCGATTCTGTGCTATGGGCAGTTGGTAAGGTCATCCAGAAACTGTTTTGGGTTAAAGTTTCTAAATGTTCTAGTGAGGAGAACTTTAGGGCTTGAATAGGGTGGTTTAATTTTCCTTACACAGTACACTATTGCATGGTCACTGAAAATATCAGGAAGGATGCTAGAGGATTGGATTCTGCTGGGGTTTGAGGAGAGAATCCAGTCTAGCAAGGAATGGTTGTGCGATTTCAGGTTTGTCCGTGTGGGTTGGGAAATAAGGTGCGATAGGTTAAGCGATTTGTATCTGGATTTTGTGGTTTTTAGGGTCAAGCCAATTGAAGTTGAAATCCCCAAGAACTAGCAGCTCACTCTTCTCATTCAGAGAGGAAATGGAGCCAAGAAACTGGGTGATATCAGTCAGGGATTATAGAGGTGCTTTAGGGGGGCGGTAGATGCCAGCAAGCAAGATGGGCTTAGAAAAGAGGAGGCAGATTTTGCCAATGAGAATTTCAAAAGAGGTTGGGCTTGGGGGGCAATTTAACAGTGTGAATTGTAAAGTGTCTGCAATATAAAATAACACCCCATCTCCTCTCTTTGACCTATCTCTCCTAGAAATGGAGTATCCCTGAATGGCGATATTTACACTGGGGGTTTTAGGGGTTAGCCATGTTTCTGTAAGAACGATGGCTTTGGGTGTATGCATAAGGCACCATGCCCTTAGTTCGTCCAGTTTGGGCAACAGGCTCCGGATATTTATGTGGGCGACAGATAGCCCTTTTTGGAATTTAAAGTTGGAATTCTCGGGGGTATGGGAAAGAGCTGAAATGTATTTATTTATTTATAAAATATTTTACCCCTCAAACATGGATGCCCACCATCTGGTTTCCTGCTCTACAACCTGCTCCCTCACTGAAACAGCTATTTCACTTTTCCTCCGGTTCTCCCCCAGAAGAAACACCTGATGTTCCCGTGGATCTAGAACCCGACCCAATAAGTTTAGGCCTACCCCTCACCTTAGCATTACAATCGGTAGAACTCATTCTTGAAGACATCCCAGACGGAATCATTTCCCTCCCCGATCCCTCATCAGAGGTAAAACATTACCCCCAGTCCGTTCCTCAGATGTGTCCCGGGACTCCCCAGACCACTCTTGGCTAGATAGGGACCCAGATGACGAGGTGACAGGGGCAGGGGTTTGAGCAATGGCCGGGGGCAGGGCAAAGGGAGAAATGTGCTGGCGATGCGGTTTCACGATCCGCAGTTTGGCAATACCCTGGCCGGTGCCTGCGTTGGGCAGGTCAGGCTCACCCTTCTCCTGGTTCCCCGGATTCCTCGTGGCCTGCCGACACTTGCCCATCTCGTTTCCGGACAACCTGGTGAAGCACGGCGGTCGCGATGATGCTGGTTGCTTCCAACCGGCTCCGCTGTGTCTGCCGGAAGTGACGTCATCAATCTCGCGGGACAAGGCGCCATCTTGGGTGGGGTCCCCCACCGGAACTTCTTCCTTCAGTTCGACGTCCAGCGCCGGATGTGATGGTACACTTTGGAGCTCTGCTTGGGCCTTGGCTGGGCCTTCCTTCTCCGTCGCCTCCATTGGAGCCTGTGGTAGGTAAGAGGGTGTCTCACCACTCTGCTGGCTTGCGATGAGGTACTCTTCTCCTTTCTTGATGGAAGTCGCCACAGCCGTGGGACTCATCCGCTCCGGTCACATCAGCGCAGGTAATCGAGAACTCTCGAGACTCGGCTCCTCCACATCACAGGTAAGTGCTGTCTCTTTTTCAGCACCGCTGTAGTGGCCCGCCGGTAGGCGCATCACCACCGATGTCGGGCTTGCTTGCTCTTCGTCCGACGAGGCAAACTCCGACGCTGGTAGGGGTACCTCCGCAGGGGACCGACAGCGAGGTTCCGGGTTCTCGCTGCGGTTGCAGGCCCCAGTTTCACTCTTTCCCGGTGCTATCATCAGTAGGGATCCCCATTCTCCGGGATCGGCCTTCTCCTTTTCACTTTGGGCGAGGCTCCAGCCGTCAGCTTGGCTGTCTCTCCTCACGTCTCCGCGGCGTGCCCAGGCACAAACGACTCCACAGCCCACAGATGGTGTATGCCACACTGAGGGCATCTTGCAGTGGTGCTGGCTACTCCGCCGGGTATGTTATGGAAAGAGAAAACCCGGGCGCTACCTGTATGTATATTAAGTACGGGATAAAGGTATAATAACAACCTTAGAAGTTCATAAGGTATCCCTCTGCTTCTTTGTCTCCTCCTATGACTCAAACAACCCCAAAAAAGGATCTACCCAGGATCCTTAGTAAAACAGGGAAACAAGAGAGAGAGATGGGGGAGCACAGGTGGAAGGGTGAAATGGAACACAATATGGTTCAGGTGTGTTAAGCCCTGAAGCAATGACAATGGTGTTTTAAAGCGTGTATTAACTCTTAACACTCACACGGCCCTGTGCAAATGCTGTCGCATCAAGGTATCTTTAGGTCTTCTCTCTGTCTTGTGGAGTCTTTCTTCACTCTCCGTCTGCGAACTTCTTCTCCTTCTTCTTTGATGTGGTGTCACCCTCGGGATAAACGAATGAACAAATGAGCAGAATACATAAACAGTTTAAAAAGTTTAAAAATGTCCCAAGGAGTAAAAACAGGGCTAAAATGCACTATAAACACTCACACGGACAGGTGTGAGTGCAGTCTTTGGGGATGCTTCTTTAGGCTCCAGGAAACGGTTCAGCCTCTCCAATAGAGTTAGAAGGTCTCTACTTAAAAAAATAAGTAATGGAATGGAAGGTTTGTAACAGAGTACTAATACTCACACGGCCAAGTGTGAGCACACACTTAGAATGGTATCTTTGTTGCTCCTCCTGCAGTCTCCAAATCGTAGTCCAAAGCAGAATAGGGTGATGAAGTCTCACCCCAGAAAGGTAAGTAAAGGTCTTAAATCAGAGGTAAAAGCCAAGGTATTTATTGAAACAATAAACAAAAAAATGCTGCTAACTCAACAAGTGAGCAGCGCTATAACAGATAAAAAAGCCAGTCTATAGGGAATATTGTATAATGCAGGACTCGTGGTTTTGCAGCAAACTCCCTCCGCGTCCGGATGTAGTGCTGCGCTTCCCTTGTCCCACTCCAGACGGTGGCTGCAAAGGTTCAAAACACTGGGGGGTTTTGAGCTACGGGTTTCGCCCTTTCTTGGGCTTCCTCAGGCTCCTCTAACCACTCTGTCCACTCCCCAGGTCTCTGTCAGGCCCCTGCTGATGGCTCTGCAAGCACCTCACAGTCCCATCTCCGTACAGATCTGGATGCCCTCCAGCCTCACTCCCTCTCTTAGGCTGCGCTCATGGTGGCGGCGTCGCTACGTGCGTTTGCGTTCGTGCGCACGTCCGGCACTCTTACCTTTCTTCCAATTGTAGTTCCTCAAGTACCTGCAGTGCTGTAGCGCGTCAACGCAGCTCCATTTTGGCCTGACAAGTACATTTGTGATTTCGGGCTGCAGTCGCGTGACATCAGCATCACGTAAGCTGGATCAGCCAATGAGGGCTAAACAGCTTTGTGAGGCGTCCGTGACGCGTACACCACACCCCCAATCGCCCCCCCAATCTCCTGCAGCCTAGTGCACACCGCTGGGGCTGCAGGAGTGCGTGCGCCCGCGCCACCACCATGAGCGAGACCTAAGGCCTCGGGCATGGTCAGCGCTTATGCGCTGTCCCGTGCTGAGGCGCGCGCAAGCTTACCAGTGAGCCCCTGCAGCCGCAATGAGAGCGGCTTTAGCAGGGGCTCCCGCACGCTTGCAGAAGCGTGTGTCTTAACAAATCTTTAGTTTCGGCGCTCACGGGAGCGCAGGGCCGGTCACGTGAGCGGTTCGCCCAATGAGGGCGGACCAGCTCCGTGACGTCACTGGCCCGCCCCCCAGACACGCCCACAGACGGCGCGCGCTCTCAGGCCAGGCGGTGCTTTCCCTCAGCCTCAGTGCGCCTCCGCACGGCTTCAGTGTCTATGGACACCAGCTCTCTCACTGGCTTAAGCTGATCACATATCTCTGGAGTTTAAGTCATTGAGGGGCAGTGTGTGGTGTTGCCGAACATACACAGGAGTTACATTTGGTTAAGCTAGAGTCAACACACATTACAACTTTTATGTTTATAGAAATTATAGTCTGTAAGGTTTATTAATAACAACTATTTCGATTCTTCTATTATACAATATTTTGAATTGATATTATTTATGTTTATTGAATATTTATCATAATTCACCACATTTTTTAATATGTTCAACATATTTATTTTTACCTCTAATATAATGTATATCATCATGTCTATTGATGTAGTCTATTGGGGGCAAAGTGACATATCTGACTCACACATTAAGTTGTAGTTTTATATATCTTGGGCTCATCCATATGCATATTTATAGTAGGACCCGAATCGCAGATCAGGACGGGGGGAATTTAGAACACATGCAGCACCTTTGTAAATAAGACCTTCTGTGCAACTTGTGCTCATACTGACCTTATAATACATAGGGGCCTATGCAGAGAGCAGCGCTATTTCAAAACTCGCCATTTTTTGGAGAAAATCGCGCAGAAAACAGCAGAAAATGGCGAGTTACGAAAAACGCGCCAATTTTTTTTTCTATTTCTAAAACTCGCCGCGCGGCTGGCGAGAACCTCCATCTCGCCAGTTTAAAAAATATCCTAATGCAGAGAGGCGCGAACGGCATCTAGCGGCTGTTCGCGCCAATAAAATGGCGCGATTGTCTCCTTTTTGCCTCGCCAGGAAAAGTTGGCAAGAAGCTGCTGCTCGCGGCCATAGGAAAGGAAAAAAAAAGGCGCAATTTTTTTTTAACACATTTCTGCAGCGCGCATCTCGCCAATTTAAACTCGCCACACGCATTCATGTTAAACATAGCAGAATTCGCACATTTCTGCATATGGAGAATAAAACTCTCCAAAAAAGCTACTTTTTATTAAACTCGCCAATTTTAAAATTCGCTGCTCTCTGCATAGGCCCCTTAGATTCTTTATTTCCTGCACCTCATTAAAGCAGCAGTTTAAACTGATACTTCATCCAGTCATACTTGTTGGAGTGTCAGGCTGTCTTCTTTTTTGATATGCACTCCCTGCTTGTAATAATACAGTATGTTAATACAGTACTTCACAGTGGAGTAGTTCACAGTTGACTTAGAGGAGGCAGTATTGTTAGTTCACACTTTCCCTAAGATCGCTGGGTTGTTTTTTTTTTATTCATTACAATAAATCTTCTAAATGGGGTCACAATGATCTGAAGAGTGATACTGATGCGTGTATGTAAGTGTAGCCCCCTGTAAACAGCACAGGCTATACCTATCTTCCTCCTACTGTGGTAAGTCCTGTTAAGGGCAGGCACCAGTAGTCATCATGGGTTTTCCCCCTTCCAAGCCCTGCCCTGAGTGGTAGATGCAGGCCCCTGACTCTGCTGCAGGCATGAGACAGAGGGGAGGTTCTGCTGACATCATGAGGGGTGGGGCTGACTCTATTTTAGCAGCCAGCTCCTGTAAGTGACGAGTTCTGTTCTGTCCGAGGAGTTGTAGGAGACAGTGCGGTCTCACCTGTGCAGTTCGTACGGGAGCAGAGAGAGGAGAGGAGAGACTCAGCCACTTTCAGTAGAGCTGATAGCACCATAGACCCGGTGGACCAATGCCCCTCACCCCAGTGCTGGGGTAATGGGGAGAATCCATTCCCCACCCAGAGGATAACCTCTGAGGTGGGCCGCGGGGTATTGACGCCCCAGCCTAGACCATCCTGTCGGAGGAGAGACTTGGAGGGAAGGAGAGGAGGAAAGACCTGTAAAGGGAGGAGAGTGGAGTGACAAGCGGGACATTGCTGTTGTTGTTGTGACTGCTGTCGCCACTACATTTGGAGTCGCTGATCTGACAAATAAAGAAACAATACTTTTATACAAAGACTGTTGTGTGAGTCTGGAGCATTCAACCCTGGACCAGGGTGGTTCTTCTATACAGGTCCTATCCCACATCCCTGGGAGTATAGAGGATGGAGGCGCTGCACCACTAAAGCATGGAGGCTACTACCCCAGAAGCCTGGTCCTGTCTCCCCAATAGAAACGCGGGAAGCTCTGGCCCTCCTGTTCCACGCAGGTATGCACCACCACTATACAAAAAACAAAAGAACAAGGCGCACAACGCACATAGTGTATTAAAGTATAAAATGTGACTTTATGGTTAAAAATAAATAGTTCTGCGTACATCAAGTAGGGAATAAACAAGCAGTTGGTATATAGGTTTACCACACCAGGAGATGAAACTGTGCGACACCCTCAGATGGATCTCAGCATACACTGGGTCAGCAGTCGTCTCATCAGTCTCTTCCAGCGTCCTCTGTTAGGGGATGGTAGGTGGATGAGTCCCTTGTAGAGAGAGCCCCACAGCATACAGCTCACAGGTAAGTAAAGACGCCGTAGGATTCAGCATCCATGGAACACTGCAGCATTTGCCGCCACTCCTCGTTGGGCGCTCAGCGATGACGTCACTAGTCGCACCTCCGCTTCCGCAATGCTTCTCATGGAACGCACAGCGTGCGTGTCAATCCAGAGTTGTAAGGCAGCGGGGAGAGATATTTCGCCAGGCAAATGACTAATAAACAGTGTCCAAACAGTGTCCAGAATCACAAAGGATGGGGGGAGAAGAGCATAGACACCTCTTATCCAACGCGTTTCGTAACACTAGGTTACTTCTTCAGGGAATGTATATGCACCACCACTATGCATGTAATCTGCCCTCACGCACCCTAGACACCACAGATGCGTCTGGGGGGGACAAGGGTTACATATGTATGTCTTTATTTATATAGCGCCATTAATGTACATAGTGCTTCACAGCAGTAATACATGTGACAATCATACTGAATATATAACAAATAATACAAATAACAGATCATGGGAATAAGTACTTCAGACTTAAAGCAATGCCCACATTACATTTTTTAACTGAAGAAAATTGTATTTTAAAGAGAATTTCATTGAAATGTTTCCATTTATAAAATGTCAGGAACTCATGCAACTAAAAGATACTTAAACCATATTTTAAGTGTGCTGCATGAGTTGCATGAGTTGCCACAAAGCATGGCTAATATTTAGCATCTGTTATACTTGTGCCAGCTTGATAAAATAACATCCACTCAAGGATGTCTTCACTCTACCCCCTTTGTATCTAAAGCCCTCTCCCGACTTAAACCTTTCTCACTGACTACCCCACACCTCTGGAATGCCCTTCCCCTCAGTACCCGACTAGCACCCTCTCTATCCACCTTTAAAATACACCTTCAAACACGCCTTCAAACAACACCCACGGCTAATACTATACACCTGATACATAAGGCTGAGTCCATACAGACTTCAGCCGTGCGGAGGCGCGCGGAGGCTGAGGGAAAGCTCGCTTTCCCTGGCCTTAGACCGGGAGCGTGTCGGGGGGGGCGGGAGGGGGGCTGTGACGTTACGGAGCTTGTTCACCCTCATTGGGCGAACCGCTCACGTGACCGGCCCTGCGCTCCGGCGAGCTCAGAAACGTAATATTTGTTAAGACACACGCTTCCGCAAGCGTGTGCGAGCCCCTGCTAAAGCCGCTCTCATTGCGGCTGCAGGGGCTCACTGTCGAGCAGCAGCGCGCCTCAGCACAGGTCAGCGCCTAAAGCTTGGCCCCCTGCAGATGCACTTACCAGAACGCCCTCCTGCTGTCCCTGTATGTTCTCCCTACCTACCAATTAGATTGTAAGCTCTTCAGAGCAGGGACTCCTCTTCCTTAATGTTACTTTTTAAGTCTGAAGCACTTATTCCCATGATCTGTTATTTGTATTATTTGTTATTTATATGATTGTCGCATGTATTACTGCTGTGAAGCGCTATGTACATTAATGGCGCTGTATAAATAAAGACATACATACATACTCAATTGTATAAGGCTGGGGTTGGGGGAGCTATTCTCACAATCATTAAAGATCACAAAGGCTTTTGGAGTTCTCATGATCCTAATTTGGGATCATTTAAGGTGCCTCAAGTGTAAGTGTGGAGAGCAGAAACCTCACTAGAAAACTATCAATGCTTATGTCTGAAAAACTATAGCTAGTAATTAGTGTCATTTTCAAATGACAAAGACTTCTGCCCTGCATAAGGAAGCAAAACAGATGGAGCACCTTGAGCATTGTGTGCTAAAGCTAAGCAATATCACTGATTTGATCAGAAGGTGCCTATAAAGGTATTAAAAGGGAAGTACCTTTCCAAGCGGCTTTGTGGGATAGAAAGGATTCAGTCTGTGACTGAGCCACTGATGGAGCCTCCTGTGCTGAAGCTGGGATATCCTTTAAACCTCACCTGTTGGTGGCCCTTGAAGACTGGAGTTGGCTACCCCTGCCTTAGTCCCTCCTTCCCCTAGTTTCCCATAGGCCAGGTCCCCGCTGCCTGCTGCTGTGCCCGCTATGGCGGGTGCTGAAGGGACAAGGACCGCCCCTCAATGGGGCCGGGCCTGCTGCGTTGTGCAAACAGATTTCCCTGAAGACAGGAAATCTGTGCTCGCGATGGAGCGCTGACGCCTCCCCCCCCCCCGGCGGTTCAGCCAATGAGGGCGAAACTGCCGGGTGACGTTGTGGCTGCACCCCCGCCACGCTCCCCCTGTAGCTAACTGCAGACCGGGGATCTCAGCTGCACTCATAGACTTGGGACTGGGTTGCAGGTGTGAATAGATACATAGCTGTGTATCATCTGCATAGAAATGATACCTGAGGCCGAAAGGTCACAAAGTGATAGCGTGTAGACAGATAAAAGAGAGGTCACAGAACAGAGTTAGCATGGGCCGTCCCATATGTAGCCCTACATACAGTAGGGGGCTTATTCTATCTGGGCCAAAGTGTCCACTTCAACGGGTATAGAATAAGCCCATAAAGAATATTGTATAAGAGAAATGGCAAAGTCTATTTGAACTTCTACCAAAAGTCTTCATTGTCCCTGTATAGATATACATTGGTACATTCCTAAGAACATTGGCAGCCAAACACCTTCATTGATAGCAATTCTTATTTAAAACAAAGCCAAACAATGTAAACAAATAATATGTTAATGTGTCCATTGGTTACTATGATTCTGCAAGGCAGGAGGTCAGGGGCTGTTGGCTCTAAATATTTGCTTTCGCGATCCCCCGCACCAGAGATTACTAGCAGCTGCATAGAGACAACCTACCATTTAGAGCTGTGGAATAGGAGCAATTATTTTGTTAGTGTTACCTTTTTCAAGTCACTTGAAAAAGCGACAGGCTGCCTGGCGGCGCTCGTTCCCGGCAGCAGCGCCGCCTGGTGGGCTCCAGGCAGCGCGCAATGGGGAGGCGTGGTGGGGGCATGGCCATGACATCACGCGGCTGGTTCGCTCTCATTGGCTGAACCACCGCCGTGACATCACGCGGCTGGTTCGCTCTCATTGGCTGAACCACCGCCGTGACATCACGCGGCTGGTTCGCTCTCATTGGCTGAACCACCGCCGTGACATCACGTGGCTGGTTCGCTCTCATTGGCTGAACCACCGCCGTGATGTGGCCAGCGCTCCGTCGCCAAAAGCAAAGACAAAATCCTTGTCTTTGCAAAATGTGGCCGCGCTTCGCGCATTGTGCCGGGACGCGCAGGCAGCTACTGGGGCCAGCCCCATAGAGGGTCGTACCTTGTGTGTGCCGCGCACGTCGTCATCGCAGCCACTGGGGACCTAGCCTAAAGAGTATACAGTAAATTATTTCTTAGCAAGGCTTTAGAATTCCTCGTTGTTTCATCTTGGACAGTATTGGGCAGTGTTATAGAAGAAAAATAACCCCTCGTATCTTCAATTTATTGTGGGAACAGCACCCTGACTTTGACAAATCTCGTTTTTATTCACACCTCAAATTCCCCATCAGTCGCATTGTGCTCGTCCTGTTCAAGATTAGATGGGCCTTCAAAGACTTTTTAATGCCATCACCCTTCTAAGCATCCCGTTTGTGCTAAAGTCTCCAGCTGTGGGGAAGCATTACTTGTTAGATTATCACCATCAATGCCTGCTCCAGCTGCTTTGGTTTTCCAGGCCCCCAGGCATATAGCTAAATATTCAAAGACACAAACGGAGTGCTTCCATAAGACAGCGACCAGTGACATCTTCACATGTGCACTTCTGCATTCCTGCATTTCTATGGCAAATGGACAGAATGCTCCTTCAGGGTTCAAGAGAGCTACTCAGCAGCGCCAAGGACAGTATGCTGGACTCCTATTATGCCTATGTTAATAGATAATATAGGTACAATCACTTAATAGAACCTCAGAGGATATTTACAGAATGATATTATTGTTAAGCATTGCTTTGTATATAAAACAGCTGCTGTGCCAGCGTCACTCACATTCTGTACACTGCGCTGCACATCGTAGATTTGCTCTGAACATCCCGTAGTTACATTTTACCATTGGTTAAGTGCAGCCCAGACTGAGGCTGCTGCTGCTGCTGCTGCTGCGGCTGCTGCTGCTGCTGACATTCACTTTCCTCTTCCTGACATGTCACAACCACACAATATCAGACACCAAAATACTCTGAAAGACAATGCACAAGCAGTCTCATGTTATTCGTGCTTTTTTTATGACGTTAGTTTTTCAAATGTATAAATACTTCCATAAAATGGGCTAAAAAGGTATTTTAAGAACTCCTAATGTAAACATATAAGCAGAGTTTGCTGATTGTATGAAATATAACGAGAGGCAACGGAAGAGAGAAGATTGAATTTAATTGGAGATAGCGGGAGCGGCAACAGGAGATTGTTTAAATTCTACTCAAGTCCTTTTCTGTAAAATGGCGGATTTTAGCACAAGTAGTATGGTTGATAAAAAAAGTTTTTTTTTTTTTTTTTTATTATGTACTTTGTGTGAAGTTTGCCCTGCTTGTCCCTGTGTCTCTGCAGGGGGGGTATTTGATTACATTTCACCTCTAACTTTAATTAGATAAGTGAAGGTCACCAGCTGTGGATGTGCATTTGAAAGGTCGGCAACATGCTGAGCCTTCATCAGCTATTGTACTGTATTTCTCAATCTGTTTAGCTGTGTGTATGACTCTCCAGCACAGTGGTTTCCAACCTTTTTTGGTTAAGTAACCCTATAATTATATTGTGAAATTCTGAGGAAGCACAATCCTAACTAATAGCGCGTCTGAGATCAGATGCATTGTACGGAACCCAAACCCTCTCTAATAGCGCGTCTGAGATCAGATGCATTGTTAGGAACCCCAAACCCTCTCTAATAGCGCGTCTGAGATCAGATGCATTGTAAGGAACCCCAACCCTCTCTAATAGCACGTCTGAGATCAGATGCATTGTAAGGAACCCCAACCCTCTCTAATAGCTTATCTGAGATCAGATGCATTGTAAGGAACCCCAACCCTCTCTAATAGCACGTCTGAGATCAGATGCTTGTGCATTTTGGTACAATTTGCAAATGACCTGAACATTGCAGGGAACCCTTTAGAGATGCCCGGGGAACCCAAGAGTTCCTAGGAACCGTGGTTAAAAAACACTGCTCTAGTGTATTAGATCAAATACATTCAGTAGCAGTCAATTCTAGTTAATACAGTTCACAAGGCCCACATTGCATTATATTGTTGGACCGATTGCGTCACAAGATTATGCTATTTTTGAATCTGTCCTGTGGTTTCATTTCAATCTATGATTATATGTTTTAAAATTAACTTAGATATGCATTTCTTTTCATCCCTTCTGGTTAGGCTTTTCGGCCCAGTGATCCTTGTTAATGCGAATCTGCGTCACTCCAGCAGGCAGTACACAGTGTGATCAACATGTGCTATAAAGCAATGCAGCTGTTTAGTTTGCATTTTTTGTTTTGTTTGTTTGTTTGTTTTAATAGATGCAACATGTGCTTACCTTTAAGGAAATGTAATTACTTAAGCTGCCAATCCATCCGCAAAGATCCTGCTTGCCCGGGCTCAAACTATGGCCGCCTTTTTCAAAAGAGGAACTGGTTTCTGTTGCAACCCAAGGAAGCTTATTACCTTTAAACTCCTTAACAAATGGCATAAAGAGTGGGAAAAAATAAATACAAAATACAGCTGAACTCCGTTATAACTCGGTCCACAGAATGAGACCACGTTATAACCAGGATCGCGTTATAAAATGTTGCCATGCGAGGACTTACCGGCATCTGCAGCTCTCTCCTCTCTACAGCTTATTTCACTTATAAATATACTTAACTTACTTATAATAATAGCACAGTGGACTGCACTGTGTACTATATGTTAAGTTTATTTTTAGTGTCTGTGACATCACACAAACCCTGTGGCTTGCAGGTAGAGAATTGGTACTAGCATATGAAAGGTCCTGGGTTCAATTCCTGCATGTGTATTATATAAAATGTATTCATGTTCAATTCCCACATGGTGTATGTGTGTGTCCGTTAGCAATAAAGCATTTAGCGTTAAAAAATAAATAAAAATGGAGATGTTTTTAAATCGGGAGCCATGCTCAGACTGCATTATAAGTGGATCTGCGTTTTAGTGGCTCGTGCTATAACGGGGTTGAGCTGTACTTTTATGGGAGTGACAATACTGTGATGCCATAAAACACATTCTTCACCATTCTTAGTGTTTGTTTTATGATAAGATGTCTAATCATTTTGCAAAATTAGACCAAAATGAAACTTTATGATTGTATCTAATTACAATCCATATTGCCTTTGTGGTGGGAATGTTAGAGGATAATACACAACTTAAGAAAGAATACTGCAGTGATTCCAAAGTCAAAGTAAAGAAGTCTGCTTTCTAATGACCTTTTTAGCAATTTACAATTTTGGCGACTTTATAGATCACACACAACATTTTTTTACATCAATATTTTTCCATATAAGTAGTTCACCAGATTTGTGACTTCAGTACTAGGGAATAGCAAAAAATAAAGATCACTTTCTGAGACTTTTTTTTTAAAATTAGAAACTTGCTCATTGCAATTGTTTTGTGACCTCTTAAATTAGTAAATGTTATTAATATTCAATCACAAATGAGCCTGTAATGAACTAAGCATGCATTGCAAATCTTATGATACTTGTGCTTTTCTGAGTTAAGAATTTAGCTGAAATTTGCGAACTCCTAAACATATCTTAAAATATGTAGCACATTTAGAATACTGCTGTCAAATGACTTTCTTTAGCAGTGCCTAATCACATGAGCTTGTAACAAAGGTGTCAAAACTGCACACCCAAATAAATATTATTTACAGTGTTTCTCCGCAAATCGGAACGCCAATAGGAGGTACTGAGAAAGATTTCCATATGTAGATCATTAGAACGTAGAAGAGAAAGTTGTATTCTTAGCACTCGGTTTTATGAAGTTTGTATGACAAGTTAACCAAAAGGTTGTGGTGCCCTATTTTAATATGGAAACAAAACATTAGTTTTCTTTAAAGGAGCAATGCACAGCAAGTTATGTGTGATTGACTTAGAGCTGTAATCATCCCTAGCTAATAACCTTTTTTAGGCCTTGGCCATGTTTGGCGCTTGTTCGCTCTCGCTTGCTGCCGCTCGCTCTACCAGGAGCTTTTTGCTGTCCTTACAGAGGAGACAGCAAGCGCTTGGGAGGTGGGTATCACTGTGTGTGTGTGTCACTTGGTAGCTGTCAGTGTGTGTGTGTCACTGGGGAACGTGTGTGTGTGTGTGTGTGTGTGTGTGTGTGTGTGTGTGTGTGTGTGTGTGTGTGTGTGTGTGTATTATATAATATTTTAAAAATTAAAAAAAAAGACATGTTGTGAGAATAAATTATTTATTAACATTGTGCAACTTTGATAAATATATTCACGCACGCGCGCACGCACACACGCATACACATACACACACACACGCACACAAAGGCACACACACACACACACAAAGACACACACGCATGCATACACACACATGCATACACACACATGCATACACATACACACACACACACATGCATATACACACACATGCACACACACACATGCATATACACACACACACACACACACACACACACACACACACACACACACACACACACATACATGCATACATGCGCACACACACACACACACACACACATGCATACACATACACACACACACATGCATACACACACATGCATACACACACATGCATACACATACACATGCACACACACATACACACATGCATACACATACACATGCATACACACACACGCACACACACACACACACACACACAATGCACAAACACACACATACACAGACACACACACACACAGGAGACATGGATCGGGGCAGAAGGGGGACAGGGATCGGGCAGAAGGGGGGCAGGGATCGGGCAGAAGGGGGACAGACCGGCCGGGGGCGGGCGCGTCACTTGCCGGGGGCGGGCCAGTGACGTCATGGAGCTGGTTCGCCCTCATTGGGCGAACCGCTCACGTGACCGGCCTGTCGCGCCGGCAAGCGGGGGAATTTTAAATTCCCCTAGGACCTGCGCTTCTGCAAGCGCGCGGAAGCGCAGGTGAGCCCCTACTAAAGCCGCTCTAATTGTGGCTGTAGGGGCTCAGTGCTGAGCGGGAGCGCGCGTCAGCACACTTCCGCAAGCACGCAGGGAACATGTCCGGGGCCTTACATTGGAACCAGAGGGTGCTGTGGAGATGAACTACGCAATTGTTAGTTCCGGTTACCACCTGGTTCCTGAGATAGTTACCAGGGAAGTTACCAGCATTACTACCTGATTTTGAAAGGGGATTTAAAGCTGCAGTTCAAGCTGCCATTTTTAAAAATGTATATATTTTTTGTTTCTATTTAATATCTGCATCAATACAATCTACAGAGACAGGTGATTAGACAAGTTGCTAATCGATCCGTTCTTCTGTGATCACTCTGCGAAAAGTCGGCTCGGGGGATCACTAAATGGCTGTCAGTGCAAAGTGAAAGTGAGTGAAAGATCATGTGACCAGGCAGTCACTAGATAAAATTGGTGCACTGCTAGATAGAGGGCAGGGCTCAAAAACGGGTGTGCAGCCCGGGGACGTGACTTTGTAAATGGTTGCTATAGGAAGAAAAAATTCTCGTTACATTAGAATACATTAAAAATGTTTTTAAATGCTACAAGTATTTTCTCATAGTTCAGAACTAATTTATTTAAAAAAAAAACCACACATGTAGTATATTGCTTGAACTGCAGCTTTAAATGGTCATCTAATAGAAGGTCGCAACTGATGATGTTGCAGCTTCCAATTGGCCTGAGATTTGGCAACCATTTTATTTCTCCTGGAGGGAGATTGAAACCTTGTAACTTCACGGGTAGGTATCCTGGGAAATGGGGGGAACGGGGATACATGTGGGGGGAAATGGGAGTATTTCAGGAATCCTGTAAAACACAAAAAATGGGGTGGGGGGAAGAAAGAAATAGTAGGGGAGATTGCTGATTTAAGTATGCTGCATGTTTCTTTACACATCTGAAATGTCTGGAAAGTGAACATACTACTCCCTCAGTGATTTGCAAAGGTCCCACGTATGCAGGTTTAAGCTTAGGTAAGAGCCATATGAGATTGCCAGGGACAGATCCACAAATCCTGACAAAGCCGCTGCTGTTTTATCCCCGTGTGACAGACCATTGATACACTGCAGCATTGAGCATTGCAGACTCCTGGCATTGAAGGTGAGAAAGCCGATCGTCCTCTTGGCAGTTTAGCACAAGATTACCAATAGGAATAATTATTTTCTTTTAGATTCTTGTCAAGACCTTAAGCGAACTGTCAAATCATACAAAATGTATCTTGTCGTCTGGAGAGCTTTGGACTTGAGGCGAGAGGGAGGACTGGACATGGGAGTGGGAGGAGGGAAGGGGGGAAACACAATAAAACATAGCAACAATAACAAAAAAAAAATAGTGACCCACGAGCCACCTGTGGCCATAATCGGCCTCGGATCGGCTGCCCTTGGGCGTATAACCTCAACTGGACCTTGATTGGTCCTTCACCTGTCACCTGAGTCACCAGAACACTCAGGTACCCTAGGGACTTTATTGGGCACAAGGGCTGCTCCCCTGTCCCTCTGTATCCGGAACATGCGTTCTGCTGGGTATCCACGCTTCTTATCCTTCCCCAGCGCATCGGTATCGTGCTAACACATGACGATTTCCCAAACAACCCACCTTCCACTATCTAATCTCTCTTTAACCGCTTATACTATCAGGCCCTCTAAAAAATGACCCCTGGCATATTTAGCCCTCTAACGAAGCTCGACCTCCTCTGAATAGATCACCTGAAGTTATGATGTTCGCCTAGTTTTGAGCTCTTCTAGACTTCTGAGACCTCCTTGCCCCCTGTGATTTTATGGATGCTTCTCCCTTTACCCATCTCTCCAGCCTCAGCTTCCCCATTTCACCTGCATTTATGTATCCTGAGCATGTAAGAGTACCTCTGATAAGCCTGCTGGGGGCACAGACACTCCATGTTTCTAATAGAGCCTGTTTCCTCTGCCTAAGGCCACGCGTAGAGTGCCCGCGACGGGACGGGTGACGTCACCCGTCGCCGCTAGCGAAAGTTATATTTCGCTTTGCAGCGGCGTCGCGGGCGTACTGGCATTTGATTTGTTCAGGGGCTGTCACATGAGGCGACAGCCCTTCAAAAATCAAATATTGCCAGCTTCCAAAGTTGGCGACGCAACGTCGCATTGTCGCCGTCGCGCTTACTATAAGCGCACGCGGCGGCGGCAATGTATTTGTTTTTGGGTGTGAAGAACTCCCCAGCAGGGGACAAACCGGTGCACAGCATTGATGAATAGATGAATAATCAGAAGGATTTATTAAATAAAAAACATGGACAAAAAAGAAAGCACTGATACAGTCACTCTAACGCGTTTCACACGCAGGGTGCTTTATCAAAGAGTGAACAAAAATCACTGAGTGATAAAGGGCATTTGTATCTGAAACGCGTAGGAGGCGTTATACCTCCTTTGGGTGATGTTTTGTGTTAATAAACAGATTTTTTTACTTTTATACCACCTGACTCCCGGGCAGTGCGCTGCTTTCTTCTTATTTCTACCATAGAATATGCCCCATAGTCTGATCGGACACTATTGCATGGAAAGCTCTATTGACTTAAATAGGGCTTTCCGTGCGACAGCACCGGATCAACGATATTCACACTTTGCAGAATAAAGTCCATGCTCCTTTATAACTGAATGGTTCAGCTGAAACGTGGCTGTAGTATTCAAGTTATGAAATGCTATAATACTTACTGGGCCAAATCACATTTGATTTGAAGTGCGGGATTCACCTAGATCTTAGAAATGAAAGTGTTGTTCACATGATCCTGTCTTTGTCTCATTACCTTGTACTTTTGCATAGTGGTAACGTATTATTTAATCATTTATAACCGTCATAGAGTGGAAACAAAAAGTAAAAGTGATGTACTGTAATTTTCCATCTGCATCGCTTACCCTATACTTCTGACTTTGCCTCATCCTCTATCACAAACAGGTTTACTAGAAGATGACCATTATTTTACTGTAAATGGTCTCAGCTGAATGTAGCACTAAGCATGTAGCAGTATCTGAACATGTTATACTGCCGTAGCCTTGTAAGGAAAGCAATTTCATTTACTGGATGTGGTTAGTTGATTTTATGATCAGCCTAAAAGCTTTTAGTCTCCTGGCTGAGTAAACAAAGACATCTTTTTTTTATTTGTGTTGGATATGTACTTTCCTTTGACTTAACTCTTCATAGCGTATTGTCAAGACAGGTCGCGGCTGAAACGGGTGCATGTGCCTCCAGGTGCTCCTGCACGCGTGCAGCTGTGACCACTGGGGCCGCAGCCTAAGGCTTAGATTCACTAAACTCCTTTAAATCAGAGCAAATACTGTGATTTCCCCTAAAACAGGAATGGCTGTGATTTTCGATGTGTTAACTCCTTATTCACTAAAAATAACAGCTGTAATTGAAGTCGTTAGCATAATGTTAACACTCGTTACAATAATGCAACATTATTTACGTTTTGTCATTACTCCCACTGTAATAGGGCTTTTGCTAGAGAAAGGGACGGGGAGGCAGAGGAGGGAAGAGAGAGGGCGGTATCTTACTGTAGGTGTGTTCACAGGTATCTCACCATGTGGTAGATCCACAGAGCTCCGTTATATCTGGGCTACTAACGTGACGTTACCTAAATAGGTAACGTCCGTTATTTGTCCTCGGGTTAACGGGTATCCACAAAGGTAATGCTATGCAAAAACAACGTCCGTTCCGCAAACTAGCATCGTTACGTTAGCTGTATTAATAGATTTTCGTTGTGCAGAGACGCGTTAACCAATACACTGCACCTGTGCATTGGCAAAACTAGAATGTCCATTTCAATTAGCGCACGTGCGTTACTGACAGGTCAGCCACAGAAGAGAGGAGAGGATTTTATGTAAATATTGTTCTTTTTATTGGACCGGCACATTTTTCTCCCTTTATTGTTGGCACACAGTGAAGTAAAAGTTTTGTTCACTACGTCTGTCTCTTGGTAATTATTGTTATAATATTTTAACACATTGTTATACAGCCACGATTAATACTGCCAAGGTTATATACCATATTAGTTCAGACAAGCTTATCCTATATTCACTTTAATCACTAAGTACCACAGTGTAGTTTATTACATGAAATTCATGACACATTATCAGATCCATCTCATGATGAGGTTCAGACATTTATATGACCCGTAATATATATCTTTGTATGACACCTGTAATGAAAGGGTTAAGTCCTATACTCAGTACAATCATTTAGGTTGCACGTAAGACTTGGACTTTTTGCTTGTCAGCTATTCCCTAGAAATAACGCTACAAAAATCATGGTGTGAATGTGAGAAGCGGCCGGTCTTGATGTGACCTAATTATCAGAACATTATTTCCATGCGCTAACATGAATGGAGGTTTGTGGATCTGCGATGTTGGGTTAACGGCTCATTAGCATATGATTTGCATTGGCGTACGCCAGATGTTTGTTATAATGTAGCAATACTGCTCTGGTTAACGCGAGGGCACCATAACACTAATCACCTCAATATCCGGTATGACTATCGGTAACGTCTCGATAAAAGATTTATTGGAGCTCTGTGGTTCTACCCCCATGTGGTGTGTAGGTTTGTGTAATTGAAAGTATATAGGTTAATGGGCACCATCCCTCTCTTTTCCGCCATCATTTTTTCTGGTTCTGTCTGACAATTTACTTCTGCCTCTAATAAAGGAGACCAGTTTTGTGTTCTTATTATTTATTTTTTTACTTAAATTAACATTTTTATTGAGTTTTGCAACAATTGTGGGGGGGGGGGGGGGGGAGTACAGAAATCAAAGGTGGGGGAGGAGGAATGGTGCAACATTCCCGATGAGCACATGTTACATTAAGAGAATATACAATGAATGACCGGTGGCAAAAGTAGCAAAAGTAGGTAAATATATACATACATTTCTTCAAATCAATTCATAACTCTCTGTACATACATTGTATGTTTGTATGTACCTTACACCCTTTTGGTTATCTGTCTCATTCTGACTGAGTCACTAATTGAGCCAGCTGTGCTGAAGCAGGGATATCCTGAAAACCTGGCCTGTTGGTGGCCCTTGAGGACTGGAGTGGGGCACCCCTGATATGTACTCTTATGGTACAGAAAATGATTGCATCGTGTCTTTTATGTTATTAGAGGCAGTCCCTTCTTCCTCATAAAATCAAGTTAATTTTCCACATGAACCTGCTCTCTGAAATTGTTAGCCTCCTATCTCCTCGTTCATTGGCCAGTACCACCTCAATGTAATAAGTAGAATCAACAATTACAATTACTGACATGTTTTAAGTCAGACAGAGTTGGGAACATTAATTTCCTGTAGGTGCTAAGGAGGGAATCGTGTAATTCCGGCCACACCAGGTATAACTCGTGCACAGGTGAAGCTGCCATATTTACATATGGATAGAATATTGGGTCAGATACCTGCTCTGCCGCAGGACCCGGAGGAGAAGTTTGAGAACCACTAGTGAAAACCACGGCTTCGTTCCTAACGCCAATAGACAACTCTATCTAGAAAGAACATGTTGAATGTTATGATGTGTTTGATTTTTGTGCCAAACTGTAATACTACAGTCAAAAAACTGTGTGGTGCTCAAAAAAACAGTTGCATATATCGCTATATATAGCATCAAAGAACAATAGTCCGCAATACAGTACCCCTCAGGTAACCATGTAAAGATGTACAAATGAATGGTGGTATGGAAATCCCCGGTAACTGACGTATTTGCTGGAGAAACAAAACCCACATCGCACAGTGGTAAGGATTTAACACATCCTGGTGTCCAGACCTGAATGCATCAATGGGTGACGGGTAATACCTTAAATAGCATCTGAGGGAGATGACCAAGGACTCACGTGTAGGTGCAGCGTCCTGGTAAGATGTCCCACTTGTCCTGGGGTACTGGGTGTGCCTTATCTGAGCAGTTACAGGCGTATTGTACTGGGTTATCTGTTTCATTCTCACTTTGTTGTGTCGAGATCCATCTCCACTAGTGTGGTAGAAAAATGTGTGTGGGCTACTTGCCCTTGTATGTCTTCATGATCCAATACATTTGTATATTTTTGTATGTTCTTTATCTATGGGAACGCCCGCTAATAATTGTTTCTCTGCATAGAAGTAGTGCTCTGCTTTTTCTCCCCCATTCTTGTAATACTGCAGTGCTTACTTTTTGTCTTTTTTTTTTTGTCCCCCGGAGGTGATCTATGGTCTTCCAACCTCCGGACCCCCCCTGCTTTCTGCCATTTTTGTATGTTATTTTCTGTCAGTGTGTGACAAAAAAATGACAAATATGGCAGCAGTGTCAGAAAGTAGCAACTTCATCTTCTTATTGGCCACCGGAGCAAGCCTGTGGCCATATTTTGTCCGCTGGGCAGGTATTCTTACCCAGGGAGCACTAGTTTTATCTCAAGTTAATCTGAACCTGGGAGGCCTCAGATCAGTGTAGAGGCGATCAGCTTTGAGAAACCCCCTGATTAAGGTGGAATTAAAACAAAATGAGCTGTGCAGGCCGCTGCTTTAAATACATTGAAGCAATGTCAGGTAGATAGTTTATACAATTTTCTTAGGACACTTGTTTACCCTTTCTATTCAGTTGAGCCTGACCACACGTGTCTCATACCTCCCTGGCACCTAACGTTTTAAGGATCACTCTACAATTGTTACATATGGTGGCTGAGCTCCCAGAAATACAGTGGGGACCCTAGTGATTGTTAATGATGAATTGTAGGGATGTGCACTGACCAGGACCGTTTTAAGACCTTGGTTAGGCCCCAGGCACTTTTATTTCTAGAGGCCTGTGTGTCCGATATTTTTACTCATTCTTATGCTAATTTCATCGTTTGCTTGTTTCTTTCGATACGAGCGATATTTGGCATCGATACTTTTGTTTCGATATTTAAAGGTATCGATACTTGGAAGACATTTTAAATTAAAATTTGCTGTTTTCTCTTATTTTGTGATTTTTTTTTTGTTTAGGTATTTTTTCAAGTGAAATATTGTAGGCCCTAAAAGGTTCGTAGGCCCCAGGCACTGTGCCTAGTCGGCCTAATGTATAAAGCGGCCCTGGCACTGACACAGTAAGGCTAGCACACTAGCAGTTAGCACTCTTCCGTCTCTCTGTAGAGCTTAATTGTTACACATGGGGGCTCTAGGCTACACAGTGTAAAAATTCAATTGGGCCCCAACTTTTTGCAAACAAAAGTAAATTTTTCTTAAAATAACTAGAACCTGAGCTCACCCTAACTAAACTGAGCTCACCCTTTGCTGCCCTGTATGATCATAGACAGACATTTAACTGCTGAGCTCCCAAAAATAACAGCCGAATATTACAGAGCACTGCAACCCTTCCTCCCCTAAATGATTTTGTGCAGTCACAACTATTGAAAGATACTTTCTGACGGCTTCACATTAATATTTCAACACAGTTGGCCCAAAATATGTTCTTCATCTACATAGGCCTTTTATTCCTCCTTACCTTATTTATGCAATTCGTATTGCAGACCAATAAATCTGTTCCAGTTTAAAACACGGCTGTGGTTGGCTCAGGCAGCCGTTGGACAGACATACAAAGGGCACAGTTTGAAGCCAGAATAATACATGTTTTGTTACTTGTCTGAACTGCTGTTTTATAGCCTCATTTTTTTTTTTAAAGATATTCCTCCAAGGGGGATTACTACTGTTTTTTTTTAAATGCACCATGTAACTCGTATTATATTCAAGATTCAAACTATACAGGTCTTTGGAGGTTCTGAGTATTGCAATTCTTTTGTACGCATGATGATGCTATTGCTTACATTGTAATCTAAGGGAAAATTACAATATACCTGTTTTTATAAAAGAACTATACCCATGCCCTTACATACAGTGTGTGTGTGTGTGTGTGTGTGTGTGTGTGTGTGTGTGTGTGTGTGTATATATACACAGTATATGTGTATGTGTGTGTGTGTATGTATAATATCGAGAGAGAGGTGCTTGCTCCAGATACTCAAATGTACTGACAAAGTACAATATTCAAAATTCACAGGGCTAGAATGTGCACATTCATAAGCAAATGACATAACATTACTGAAACCTCACTCCAAATTACGCTATTCCATAATCAAATATAAAACCCACAATGTGTCAGTCCTCCAATACAAGAGAGCGGAGAGATCACCCTGTATTAGACTACAATAGGAAGAATGTGCCCAATGGATAATACTGTAAGTCCAAAGATATTTACCCCTCAATGGGAGGGAAACAATGAAAAGTTCCTTGATATGTAGTTGATATTAGAGTCTCCTTGGTCCACTGCTGTCTTAATGATCCAAAGTAATACTCCCCTCGCTTTCCAGCGTTTGGTTCAAAAGGAGTGGCAGTGTTAAAATGCTGCAGTTTTTGAATGGGTAGTAATGATCTGAATAACATTCAGTGGTTCAAAGGTGGTATAACAGTTCTATGGTGTTCCCACGCTGGCCAGCGTGTTGCTCTGTGACCACTAGCCAGATGACATACTGATAAGCAGTAACTCACCCCAACTCTCCGTCCGGGGTATCCCCACGCTGACAAGCAGCGTCCCTGGGGTTAGTGGATGAAAACTTGTATCTGCAATTGGCACTGATTACACCCAATTCTGGATATCAATGGTTCTCCCGGTATAGCAGCTGGTAGATGCCGCACAGTGATCTTCTGGTTTTAACAGCAGGACTTGGCTCAAAATAAAGTGCTCCGTGCTCTGTGATCTCACCTCTCAGGCAGGGGTATAGATTAACCCTACGCGTTTCATCATGACTTCATCAGGGGTGTGTCCCATAATAGTCACAGGAAGCTTATTTATAGGCAAAGGTTACCACAGTGATAAATTGATTTGAAAAGATTTCAATTGTTATAAAAATCATAAAATACATAGAGAATATATATATATATATATATAATATATAATAAAATATATTATATGATATACACCAATCAATTCTCTGCACTGCAAACCACCAATGCACTTCTCAGTTATTGAGTGTGGCATATACCATATAATACATTTAAAAAAAAAAATCTTTAATTGAGCAAATATATAAAATCTCAATAAAATGATCACACATATAAAGTGCTGTAAAATGTCTCTTCACCCTTTAGGTTGTTGTATTAAAAACTGAAGTGCACATCCCACAATAAAATGAAACTGTCACCAACGTGTTTTGTTTCTCGTCAATTAAAGGTAACAGATGATAAATGCGGTGTAACCTGGCATCTCCCCATCAAGTTCAGGCTATATTTTGTGTCCCACTGTCCAGGGCCATATGTCCTCTCCACATCTTAATGGAACTGTGCTCATTCTGTATGGCTATCACAATTCTTCTGTTGCCAGTCCACACTGAGAGCTTTTTGCTTTGATGTAGAATTAATGTTCGTGAGAAATATTTTATTGGGGGCCAGTGAAAATGAAAATTTTGAACCACCAGAATAACTGAGACCCTGTGTTATGGTAATAAATACGGTATGGACACTAGTGATTGTTTATGGTGAAATGTAATGATGTGCACTGACACAGCAAGGTTAGCACACATGCAGTGAGCGTCACCTCCCACTCTATACATCTCCTCTCAACAATAACAAAATTAAAATACTGTCATGTGCTTCGGAGATAGCTTTTACTGCATGCATAGTCAGACAAAAAGACAAAAATACTCAATGCTACATCCAATGTGACAAAATACATAGTTAAATACTTCAATGTTAGTATTCATGCATAAGGGTCATTTAGTTCAACCCTTTGGCCAAAGCATTATAAGCCTGCAGCCATGTCACGGCATGACCAGTATGCAGGTCCTGTGAAAACTCTCAGTATCCTCTGCTGGAGGGAGAATGGCCACACTGGACCTGTCCTTCACATGAACATGGAAAAACCTGCTACTTAGAAAGTGGGGATGGGTGAGCTTCTCCGGAGATAGCTTATATTGCATATATAGTCAGATATATGTCACAGTATTGGGATAAAGATATGTTGTAGTTTTACCCCTAGCACCTACCCGGGTCCTATCAGGAATGTAGTAATCTTATCTCTGGTGAAGAACCTAGGGTTGTGGGTGTTTGTAGCTGTCTGCTTGTGGGGGAGGTTTGAAGTAGCTGTGAGTATAATTGTGCGTAGCTTTTGTGCGTTCCAAAGTGCACCCTTCAGTGGCAGAAAACAAAGCAAAAATAGGAGGATACGGAGCAGCAGCAGCAAGAAACCGGAAACAGCACAATATAAAATGCTTTATTTAACACATATACAAAATAGCAGCGGTTCAAGCAAATATCTCTCCGTGCGTTTCGCACCTAAATAGCTCTTTCTCAAGGGCTACTGAGAATGAATGTAAGGACATTTTATATACCACACATATTACATTGCCAGAGTCTTCCTAGACATCTTGCTCCCAGCCACAGTTCCCTTGTCTGTCCACCGGGTGTGCTACTGTTTCTGTCTGCTCTGGGGTTCTTCTTTATGTCTGTCTCCTCTTGTTGGTCCTGTCCTCTATCCTTATAGTTTCCTATGCTTCCTTGCTTTTGCTTTGTGTTCCCTGGACTTCTCTGCCACAGTCTGTTCCATTTTCCTGTACTTGTCCTTGTGAATAAAGGTCCTTGCCTGCAATTAGGCTTGTTCCCTGTCTGTTCCTTGCCCTGTCCCTGCCATAGCCTCTGTCCCTGTGGATTCCCTGCTTCCAACCTCTGCCTGTGACCCCGACCACGTTTCTTGCCGCCTGCCCTGGACCCCTGCTTGTGAACCTGACCATGCTTATTGCTGCCTGCCCTGGACCCCTGCTTGTGACCCTGACCATGCTTATTGCCGCCTGCCCTGGACCCCTGCTTGTGACCCCGACCATGCTTATTGCCGCCTGGCCTGGATCCTTGCCTATAAACCTGATGCCTCCTCGCCTGTCCCCTGCTGTTCTGGCCACTGAGGTCATACCTGCACCAGTAGTCTTGACAGACATCATAGTTGAATGTATCTTAATCCAATACACCAGAACCATATTTAAATATCTCTAGTTTCACAGAAACTCTTGTTAATGATTAGCTGTATATAATAATGTATATAATAGTTATATCTGATGCTGAAACATCCAAATATATATATGAAAATGTTACATCTAAAAATGAAAAATAATAATGTAAAAATATGTAATGAGAATGGTAATAGAATAAATTGACATCAACTTCTAATTTTATAGATGAAAGCATGTAAAGATAAACAGTAATGTTCTTAAATGCAAAAAGTGAATAACCTGTAATGAACTAAATAGTTAATATATTAGAGCCAACTTGCAATACGGAGAGGATATAGCTCATTCAAATGAAGTGTTTGAGATCCCACTGTATTTAATCCCTTAGGTATAAGGGTATTCGGTGTGAAATTCCAAAATGCCTCTCTACAATATAACAAGTTGGCTCTATTATCTCCAGGGGGCGGTGATCCAACATATCCCAGTGCTACATATCTAAATTGAGTGAGAGAGCCAAAGTCACAATTAGAAAAAAAAAGTCTCAAATGCTCCATAATACACATAAGGTCTAGTAGTTAATGCTACATACTGCTTACTGCAGACATATCAAGAGATAAATAACGTGATCCGTTCTACAGGTTATGAACGATTTTATCTTGACAGTCTTAGTTCGCCTTGAGCTTCAAATGTTTGGGTTCTTTGTAAATATGGACACAGCGTGCGGTGGCCACATTTAAATGATTCCACCATAATAGGAAAAAGACGGCTAACTGTGTCTTTAATGTGAGATCGAACCATTCTCGGTGATACAATGTTACCTTGTGTCTGTGTCCTTTTGAAATCAAATTTAAGATTTGACGATACAATGTTCTAATAAGGGGATTTAGGGATAAAATACCCCAATGTTTACTAATTATGGTTGCAATTGCTGTTGCTTGGTTACTATATTGTGTAACAAAATAAGGAAGCTCGGAAGCAAGATGGTTAGTGCCTCCGACCTGATTATATTTAGTAATCCTGCTTTTGTTATTACGTACAGCAGGATCAAAGGTGATCAATTTATTCCTGTCAATAGATAATGCATATTCCTCTCCACAATGGCCTGTAACTAAACAACACATTTGGTTAAAAATGTGCATGTGTAACAGATAGCATGAGTTTGTGTGAAACATGAGCAGTAGAAAAGTGGTTCCAAACTTTCAGTTACTATTGTTTGTTCCTGTTTTACTTATTTGGGTCTTGGGAATAGAATATGTTTTGCTTCTCCTCCGGTTCTGCTGAATTCAAGCATGTCGGCGTCTTATGTTTATGTATTTGACAAATAATGGCATCATAATTACTTTGCAAATAAGGAGGAAATCAAAAAGAACTATTTACCTATGGCCTGGCCTAGACACATTAAAATGCAATACCAAACGCGCATTGCGAAATCTATTAGTGGAATGTGGCATAGCTGTTTGCTGTATGTATGCACGCACAAACATTATCATCTATACGCAGAATACTAATATTCCAAATGAAAATGTCATTATATCTGATTTCCTGACTCTGGACAGTTCTCATGAACAGCAGTTTATTTGTTTAGGTTACTGGGTGCTATGTATTTCAATTATGAGGACATAATGTATTTTTCTAGGGTAAATATGTAGAGCTACTGTAGGTGGATTAAAGAGAGAAAGGTATTTAAAAGTAAGCCATTATGAATAGGCGAGTAGTCTTACTAACATAGTCATTCTGTCCTGGCCTTATTTATACAGCTTGAGCTTGACATATGGGATTAGAAAGGGAGAGGTAAGTGGCAAAACCCTCACTGCAACTTTCCCAAGACTTTGATGTCTCTTGAGTATATTTGCAATGGGATCATGCTTTTGTTCTGTGCCAAATCTGTAATAACCGAATCATTGCCCTTTCTTGGCTCTCCTTTAGCAGCATGCATACACACACACACACACACACACATACTGTACATGTACTAAATACAGAACTTTGTTCCAAATTTGGTGGGGTGGAAGCACAAGATTGTGACTGTATAATATCATAGAAATCAACTAGCTTATTAATATACAGTGTATACAGTATATATATATATATAGCCACAGAACGGTATCATCTAGTTATCTATCTATCTATCTATATCTATATAATTGAAATTGAAAATGTTGTATGTTTGCTGTTCTTATGGGCAATCTGATTGGTCCGTCGGTCTGTCATTCAGCCTCTGGCCAATCAGATTGGTCCGTGGCCCGGCTCCGCCCCTGCACGCCTATCATTGGCTTGCTGGCTTGCTTCCTTAGCTGGAGGGACACACGCACAACCACCCGACCACTCTCCCCTTCTCCTCCTCACCCTGCGGCCTGGGCCGCTGGATCCCCCCGCCATCACCCATAGCTCACCTCCCCGCCGCCCCCCCCCCTCCATCACCCACCCTCCCTCCATCACCCGCAGCTCACCTTCCCTCGCGGCGCCCTTAACCTTGCTTGGCCACAGGGGGGGGGAAGCGCGGCCCGGCTGACTGCGCGCCTTCCACGACCCTCAACACGACCCTCCCTCACCCTCCGCTGCTTGCCATCACCTCCTGCCACGCGCAGCGGGCAATGCCACGGGCAGGGGAGAGCAAGGCAGTGGCGGCCACGCAGGACATGCCCTTCACTCTGGGCCCCTTGACCACGGCGCTCCCTTGGTTGCCTACGAGGTGCGGGAGATGGCCATGGGGGGGAACCGCCTGTTCAGATCTGCGGCGGTTCCACTCTTCCTCCCCCCCATCTCCTCCTGTCCACTGTGTGTGTGTGTGACACTGTGTGTGTGTGTGTGTCACTGTGTGTCTCACTGACACTGTGTGTGTGAGACTGTGTGTGTGTGTGTGTGTGTGTGTGTGTGTGTGTCTGTCTGTGTGTGTGTGTGTGTGATACTCTGTGTGTGTGACACTGTGTGTATGTGTCTGTGACACTGTGTGTCTCACTAACACTGTGTGTGTGTCACTGTGTGTGTCTGTGACGCTGTGTGTCTCACTGACACTGTGTGTGTGTCACTGTGTGTGTCTGTGACACTGTGTCTCACTGACACTGTGTGTGTGTGTGTGTGTGTGTGTGTGTGTGTGTGTGTGTGTGTGTGTGTGTGTGTGTGTGTGTGTGTGTGTGTGTCTGTGACACTGTGTGTTTGACACTGTGTGTGTGTGTCTGTGACACTGTGTGTGTGACACTGTGTGTGTCTCACTGACACTGTGTGTGTGTGTCTGTGACACTGTGTGTTTGACACTGTGTGTGTGTGTGTGTCTGTGACACTATGTGTGTGACACTGTGCGTGTGTCTGTGACTGTGTGTGACACTGTGTGTGTGTGTGTGTGTGTGTGACACTGTGTGTCTCACTGACTGTGTGTGTGACACTGTGTGTGTGTGTGTGTGTGTGTGTGACACTGTGTGTGTGTCTGTGACACAGTGTGTGTGATACTGTGTGTGTGACACTGTGTGTATGTGTCTGTGACACTGTGTGTGTGTCTGTGACACTGTGTGTGTGACACTGTGTGTGTGTCTCATTGACACTGTGTGTGTCTGTGACACTATGTGTGTGACACTGTGTGTGTGTGTCTGTGACACTGTGTGTGTGACACTGTGTGTGTGTGTGACACTGTGTGTTTATCACTGACACTGTGTATGTGTGACACTGTGTGTGTGTGTGTGTGTGTGTGTGTGTGTGTGTGTGTGTGTGTGTGTGTGTGTGTGTGTGTGTGTGTGTGTGTGTGTGTGGGACACTGTGTGTGTGTGTGTGGGACACTGTGGGGGGGGGGGGGGGGACCGGAGCTGCACATGGGGGGGGGGGGAACCGAGAAAGCGATGGGGAGCGGAGAAACAGACAAGGGGAGAGAGGAGGGAGCGGGACATTTTACTCCCGGGCAACGCCGGGTCTCTCAACTAGTATATAAATATATGTACACACACTGTTTCCCCGAAAGAGCCAATAAGAAACAGCACTCAATAGATAATGTATAGAAACCCTACAGGTTTTCTATTGAGTGCTGTTTCTTGTTTACTCTTTGGGGGAAACAGTTTTGTTCTATTTATGCACATGCACCAAACCATATTTTCTGTATTGGAGTGCCAGCTGTATCTTTTTGTTTATATACAGTGTGTGTGTATATATACAGTGTGTGTGTATGTGTGTGTGTGTGTGTCTATATACATATATATATATATATATATATATATATATATAGGCATACCCCGCTTTAAGTACACTCACTTTAAGTACACTCGCGAGTAAGTACGTATCGCCCAATAGGCAAACGGCAGCTCACGCATGCGCTTGTCATCACGTCCTGAACAGCAATACTGGCTCCCTACCTGTACCGAAGCTGTGCGCAAGCGGGGAGACTATAGAGCCTGTTACAAATGGGTTATTTACATCAGTTATGCACGTATATAACAATTGCAGTACAGTACATGCATCAATAAGTGGGAAAAGGTAGTGCTTCACTTTAAGTACATTTTCGCTTTACATACATGCTCCGGTCCCATTGCGTACGCTAATGCGGGGTATGCCTGTATATATATACAGTGTTCGACAAACCTAAACATTTGCTCGCCCCGGGCGAGTGGATTTAACCCCCGGGCGAGTAAATATTGGCCCAAGCAGCACACGTTTGGTACTAGGTGGCGAGTAGATTTTTTTGTGTGGCGAGTAGATTTTTTGGTGATTTGTCAACCACTGTATATATATATATATATATATATATATATATATATATATATATATTTTTTTTTTAATTTTTTAAGGGGCTTCCAGAGGCAATCCAAGCTGGAATTGCAGTCTTTGATTACCTTTATTAAAACTAATTACCTAAGCTGCCAATCGATTTGTTCTCCCGTGATCGATCAGCAAAGATCCTGCTTCCCAGGGTTCACTAAATGGCTGCCTTTCAGTTTCAAATGAATCTTTCAGTCAGTGTAACTCAACAGCTACAATGTATTCTTATATTACTAAGGTAACATTATCTATTGTTACAGTTTGCAGCTCAAACTGCTGGGAACATTGGCAACAAATAATCACAAACAGGATAATGTGTTTCAAATAACTTGCACTGCTGGGGAAGTGTGTTAAAATCTTCCATAGAAATCAAATCCCAATTAAGCGATTACTATACCAAGACAAATTTCCCTAGCCAATTCCAATCTGGCTTTCTCCCCAAACACTCCACCGTATCTACCCTGCTAAAAGTTTATTTATTTATAAAATATTTTACCAGGAAGTAATACATTGAGAGTTACCTCTCGTTTTCAAGTATGTCCTGGGCACAGAGTTAAGACAGATAATACATGGTTACAAATACAGTTACATAAATGAACAGGGTATACATTATATACAAGACATTGCGTGCACAGTTAAAGAAAATATATATTATGAGCGTATGAAACAGTTACAGACCAGATTAAAGTGTGAGACAGCCTTAGATTTGAAAGAACTTAAACTGGTGGTGGATATGAGAGTCTCTGGTAGGTTATTCCAGTTTTGGGGTGCACGGTAGGAGAAGGAGGAACGTCCGGATACTTTGTTGAGCCTTGGGACCATGAACAGTCTTTTGGAGTCTGATCTCAGGTGATAAGTGCTGCATGTGGTAGGGGTGAGGAGCTTGTTCAGGTAGCTGGGTAGCTTGCCCATGAAGAATTTAAAGGCAAGACAGGAAAGGTGAACTTTGCGCCTAGACTCTAGTGATGACCAATATAGTTCTTTGAGCATATCGCAGTGATGTGTGTTGTAGTTGCATTGGAGAACAAAACGACAAATTGAATTGTAGAGGGTGTCAAGTTTGCTAAGGTGGGTTTGAGGTGCCGAGCCGTATACTATGTCTCCATAGTCAATAATTGGCATTAGCATCTGCTGTGCGATACGCTTTCTGACCAGGAGACTTAGGGAGGATTTGTTCCTGTAAAGTGCCCCTAGTTTGGCATAGGTCTTGGTTGTCAGGATATCAATGTGCATCCCGAATGTTAAGTGGGAGTCAAACCATAAGCCCAGGTATTTAAAACTAGTGACAGGGGTTAGGGTGGTTTTAGCGTTGGTTCTAATCAGGAGCTCAGTCACTGGAAGCTTTAAAAATTTAGTCTGGGTCCCGAATACCATTGTTACAGTCTTGTCAGTGTTTAAAAACAGTTTGTTTTGGGAAATCCAGTTTTCGAGTCTCAAAAAGTCAGACTGAAGTATGTGTTGAGGGTCAGACATGCTATGGCTGTGTGCATACAGGATTGTTTCATCTGCATACATGTGTATTGAGGCTTCCTTACAAGCTGTGGGAAGATAATTGATGAACACTGAGAAGAGTAGGGGCCCCAGAACAGAGCTTTGCAATGTGAACAATGTGGATCTTGCTTGAAGAAAGGGAATTCATGGTATCAAAAGTGCATGGTACATGTTGGCAATAAACACTCAAAGTGTGGAAGGGTTAAGGATAAGTGCCCCGGTTGATAATGCAGAGGTGACTGTACAATACATCTCCTACCTGGTTCTCTTCCAAGTGGGACGCCCTCCCTAGAGCTAAGTTGCCCAGCACAATGTAAAATACTGAATGTCCAGCACTATGCAATAAACTGTAGTAATCAGCTGTATAAGTAATAGTACTCACAATGAGTGATGATCCTTCCTGATAGGCGTGCTTCACGTAATGAATGAACTGCAGGAGATCCACGTAATGAATGAACTGCAGGAGATCCAATGTGAAGAGGAAAAAACGGCGCGCAGCAACAAGCAGCAAGGAGGGCTACAATACTGGAACTGGGTTAAAAGTAATTTTAATGAAAAGGCAGCATGGCATACAGATGGTAAAACACTCTAACGCGTTTCACCCCCGATGTGGTCTTCGTCAGAGAGTGACACTCTGACGAAGCGCCACACCAGGCATGAAACGTGTTGGAGTGTTTTACCATCTGTATGCCATGCTGCCTTTTCATTAAAATTACTTTTAACCTACAGTAGTTCCAGTATTGTAGCCCTCCTTGCTGCTTGTTGCTGCGCTCCGTTTTTTCCTCTTCACGTTGGATCTCCTGTTGTTCCCCATTATGTCTCCCAGCTTTTATTTGTCTCCTCCTTTCCACTCAACCGTTTCGTCCATTGATTTCTGAGCTTCTTGAAGTGTCAAAAATGCCTTTGTAATTGGTAACCTTTCCGTAGACCAGATATAAGAGAGTCTTCAAGTGTATCATGTATCCAACACATCTGTTGCTGCTGTCTTTTTTTTTTTTTTGCGTGAATAATAATGCATTTTTCTGATTATTTACCTAAAAAAAAAACAACCACTAAGGAAATGCAGAATTAACTTTGGGGGCAGCTTGTGCTTTTTTTTTTTTTTTTACGTTTTAAAAAGAATGACTTGATATGTGTGAACCGCACAGATCTATCTCAAGGGTGTGCATTTAAATGGAACGTGAAACCGTTTTCAATAAGTACTTCGCAAAAGTGTGCCCTGGAGCCATCTTATGCTACTCCAACTGCAGCTTGATCTTTTCTGACCTCTTTGTCTTTTCCAGGTTACTTCCTGACATTTCTGGAACCGGTGAACAACATCACCATCGTTCAGGGCCAGGCAGCCACCCTCCACTGCAAGGTAGCAGGAAACCCACTGCCCAACGTCCGGTGGCTGAAGAACGACGCGCCAGTGGTGCAAGAACCCAAGAGAATCACAATAAGGAAAACGGACTATGGCTCTCGGTTAAGGATACAAGACCTTGACACCACAGACACTGGGTATTATCAGTGCGTCGCGACCAATGGGATAAAGACAATTAGCGCCACTGGAGTGCTCTTCGTCAGGCTGGGTACGTATGGGGCTATGCAAATGGTATGGAAATTAAAACCTTATCAGATGTTGCATTCATTTTGCCTCTTTTGGTCACAATGATTATTCTCACCATGGCATGGTGTCACTGTATAAGACACGTGGGGGACTTTATGTCCCATTTTAACCCCGCTTCCTACTCGCCTTATATTAGTAGAGGGGTGGCTGGTAACATTTACGGTTTATGCTGTGGTGCCATCTACACTAAAACGTGTGGGTAATATCAGTACATGAAGAAAACAAAGTGCATAGGCCTTTCCTAGTTATTATCCGAGAACCGGGGAACTTAACAATTAAGAACTCAACCAGGCAAGCCAGGAAAACACACGTATAGGCATGAATGCAGCAGTGCAATGTCTGCCCGTTTCGGCCCTTGGCCCGTGGTTTGGTTACATTTAGAAAGTTTGCTGTTATAGATACAGATGTAGCAAGACTCGCTGTCCTTGGCACCGCGGAGAAGGAAGCAAACGTCCGCCGCGCCGGGACAGCGTCTGCCACGATCACACTGCGGGGGGGGGAGAGGGTCCACGCTTCTGAATGGGACCCCTACAGTGTTAATCCTCCATTGCTGCGACCACCACGGTCGTGTGGCAGCTGCACCATAGACAATAAGTCTTGCTACATGTGTAGGTGTATCTCAGAGGTGGAAGCGGCTAATGAGAGAGAGGGGGTATCCTATACTTTGCACGTTTATAGTACCCCTTCCCAACCAGATGTCTCCCTTGCTGGGCTGCTGCCTCCATTTTAGCAGTAGTGATGGCTCCCTCAAGTGGGCACTTCTGTAGAGCTGCAGTATTTAAAGAAAATAATCCTCTTTTTTTCCCCTTCTGTTTGTACAGGACCAACACAGAGCCCAAACCCCAACATCCAGTAAGTGTCATTTTTGTGTGTGCTTTTTTTTAAATAAAGTTTATTTTGAAAGAGTAATTTTCTACACCATCAAGGCGTATAGGCATTAAAAATGAGTGGCAATCTGATTCATCAAATATTATTTACTGATTTGGGTGCACATGAGCTTCCAAGAGAATCTATAAGCATTGGAAAGACATAGGCATAGACTATGTTTCAATAATAGTTTACAGTAAATAAAAATACCACCTGGGGTGCATTTGCAGGTCTGCAACCCTGTCTTTCCACATTATCGCTTAGCAAACAGCGCTTCCCCTGCAGCCAGGGATTCTGGGCAATAACATGAAAATGAGCACTCACAGCGAGTCACTCTTTAAATCTTATCCATTTTAACATGGACCCCCAGCTTCACGTTGCATAGCCAGTAACCAACCTGGCACTGATGAGACCTGTCTGCGAGGTTTACTGGCTATGCACTTTTTAACCCAGGCTGTGCTGAAAAGCTGTGTAGTATGGCCAGGGCCACCGGCAGGGTGGGGGGGGGAGGTGGAGAGGGGGAGAGCCGAGACAAGTGTCCCTGGCTTGGTGGCTGTGGGGGTCGAGCCGGCCGGCTGGCGCTGGAAGTTGGGCCCAACTTGTGCGTCCGGCTGCCGGGCCTCTGGTTGCCTCCGGTGCGTGCCAGAAGCTGAGCTTCTTCTCCTGATGCACACAGCATGAGAGAGAGGCCCGGCGCGGGACAGTGAGGGTGAGAAGCAGGCCAGCCGCAGCGTGGGAGAGCTGGGGCACGGCAGCAGCCAGATGCCTGGCAGCCCGACGCACAAATTGGGCCTGACCTCTGTCTGGGCCCAACTTCCAGCACCGGCTGGCTGGGCCCCCCGCAGCCACCGGCATGAGAGGCCCGGCGCAGGGGAGTGAGAGGTCAGCAGCAGCATGGGAGAGAGGCCAACCCCAGGGTAAGTGTAAGAATGTATTGTGGGGCGGGGTTGGGGGGGCGGGGGTAGTGTAAAAAAGTATTTGGGGTTTAGTGCAAGTATGTATAAGGAGGTTGGTGTAAGCATGTATATGGAGGTTGGTGTAAGCATGTATATGGAGGTTGGTGTAAGTATGTATATGGAGGTTGGTGTAAGTATGTATATGGAGGTTGGTGTAAGTATGTATATGGAGGTTGGTGTAAGTATGTATATGGAGGTTGGTGTAAGTATGTATCTGGGGGGCAGTGTAAGTATGTATCTGGGGGGCAGTGTAAGTATGTATCTGGGGTAGTGTAAGTATGTATTAGGAGGCAATGTAAGTATGTATAGGGGGTAGTGTAAGTATGTATCTGGGAGATAGTGTATGTATTGAGGGGTAGTGTAAGTATGTATTTGGGGGGCAGTGTAATTATGTATCTGGGGGTTAGTGTAAGTATGTATCTGGGGGTAATGTAAGTATGTATCTGGGGGTAGTGTAAGAATGTATCTGGGGGTAGTGTAAGTATGTACTTGGGGGGTTAGTGTTAGTATGTATTTGAGGGTAATGTAAGTATGTATCTGGGGGGGCAGTGTAAGTATGTATTTGGGGGCAGTGTAAGTATGTATTTGGGAAGGTAGTGTATGTATGTATCGGGGCAGTGTAAGTATGTATATGGGGGGCTGTGTAAGTATGTATTTGGGGAGGTAGTGTATGTATGTATCAGGGGGCAGTGTAAGTATGTATATGGGGGGCTGTATAAGTATGTATTTGGGGAGGTAGTTTATGTGTGTATCGGGGGTCAGTGTAGGTATGTATTTGGGGAGGTAGTTTATGTATGTATCGGGGGCAGTGTAAGTATGTATATGGGGGGCTGTGTAAGTATGTATTTGGGGAGGTAGTGTATGTATGTATCGGGAGCAGTGTAAGTATGTATATGGGGACTGTGTAAGTATGTATCTGGGGGCTGTGTAAGTATGTATTTGGGAGGTAGTGTATGTATGTATTGGGGGGCAGTGTAAGTATGTATATGGGGGCTGTGTAAGTATGTATTTGGGGAGGTAGTGTATGTATGTATGGGGTTGCAGTGTAAGTATGTATTTGGGGAGGTAGTTTATGTATGTATCGGGGGGCAGTGTAAGTATGTATTTGGGGAGGTAGTTTATGTATGTATCCTTTGGGCAGTGTAAGTATGTATTGGGGGGTAGTGTAAGTATGTATTGGTGGGGAGAATGTATTGGGGGCAGTGTAAGTATGTATTGGGGGACTGTGTAAGTATGTATTTGGGGAGGTAGTTTATGTATGTATCCTTTGGGCAGTGTAAGTATGTATCGGGGGGCAGTGTAAGTATGTATTTGGAGGGCTGTGTAAGTGTATTTGGGGAGGTAGTGTATGTATCGGGGTGCAGTGTAAGTATGTATATGGGGGGCTGTGTAAGTATGTATTTGGGGAGGTAGTGTATGTATGTATCGGGGAGCTGTGTAAGTATGTATTTGGGGAGGTAGTTTATGTATGTATCGGGGGCAGTGTAAGTATGTATATGGGGGGCTGTGTAAGTATGTATTTGGGGAGGTAGTGTATGTATGTATTTGGGGGCAGTGTAAGTATATATATGGGGGGTAGTGTAAGTATGTATTTGGGGAGGTAGTGTATGTATGTATGGGGGGGCTGTGTAAGAATGTATTTGGGGAGGTAGTGTATGTATGTATGGGGGGGCAGTGTAAGTATGTATTTGGGGAGGTAGTGTATGTATGTATCGGGGGCAGTGTAAGTATGTATATGGGGGGCTGTGTAAGTATGTATTTGGGGAGGTAGTGTATGTATGTATCGGGGGGCTGTGTAAGTATGTATTTGGGGAGGTAGTGTATGTATGTATCGGGGGGCCGTGTAAGTATGTATATGGGGGGCTGTGTAAGTGTATTTGGGGAGGTAGTGTATGTATCGGGAGCAGTGTAAGTATGTATATGGGGGGCTGTGTAAGTATGTATTTGGGGAGGTAGAGTATGTATGTATCGGGGGGCTGTGTAAGTATGTATTTGGGGAGGTAGTGTATGTATGTATCGGGGGCAGTGTAAGTATGTATTTGGGGAGGTAGTTTATGTATGTATCGGGGGTCAGTGTAGGTATGTATTTGGGGAGGTAGTTTATGTATGTATCGGGGGCAGTGTAAGTATGTATATGGGGGGCTGTGTAAGTATGTATTTGGGGAGATAGTGTATGTATGTATCGGGGGCAGTGTAAGTATGTATATGGGGACTGTGTAAGTATGTATCTGGGGGCTGTGTAAGTATGTATTTGGGAGGTAGTGTATGTATGTATTGGGGGGCAGTGTAAGTATGTATATGGGGGCTGTGTAAGTATGTATTTGGGGAGGTAGTGTATGTATGTATGGGGTTGCAGTGTAAGTATGTATTTGGGGAGGTAGTTTATGTATGTATCGGGGGGCAGTGTAAGTATGTATTTGGGGAGGTAGTTTATGTATGTATCCTTTGGGCAGTGTAAGTATGTATTGGGGGGTAGTGTAAGTATGTATTGGTGGGGAGAATGTATTGGGGGCAGTGTAAGTATGTATCGGGGGGCAGTGTAAGTATGTATTTGGAGGGCTGTGTAAGTGTATTTGGGGAGGTAGTGTATTTATCGGGGGGCAGTGTAAGTATATATATGGGGGGTAGTGTAAGTATGTATTTGGGGAGGTAGTGTATGTATGTATGGGGGGGCAGTGTAAGTATGTATTTGGGGAGGTAGTGTATGTATGTATGGGGGGGCAGTGTAAGTATGTATTTGGGGAGGTAGTTTATGTATGTATCGGGGGCAGTGTAAGTATGTATATGGGGGCCTGTGTAAGTATGTATTTGGGGAGGTAGTGTATGTATGTATCGGGGGCAGTGTAAGTATGTATATGGGGGGCTGTGTAAGTATGTATTTGGGGAGGTAGTGTATGTATGTATCGGGGGGCTGTGTAAGTATGTATTTGGGGAGGTAGTGTATGTATGTATCGGGGGCAGTGTAAGTATGTATTTGGGGAGGTAGTTTATGTATGTATCGGTGGGCTGTGTAAGTATGTATTTGGGGAGGTAGTTTATGTATGTATCCTTTGGGCAGTGTAAGTATGTATCTGGGGGGGCTGTGTAAGTATGTATTGGGGGGCAGTGTAAGTATGTATTGGGGGGTAGTGTAAGTATGTATTGGGGGGCAGAGTAAGTATGTATTGGGGGGTAGTGTACGTATGTATTGGTGGGTAGAATGTATTGGGGGCAGTGTAAGTATGTATTGGGGGGGCTGTGTAAGTATGTATTTGGGGAGGTAGTTTATGTATGTATCCTTTGGGCAGTGTAAGTATGTATCTGGGGGGGCTGTGTAAGGCTAAGGCCCCACTGCACGCGCCTGCATGGCCGCCTTGCATCCTGGCGGCGATCTGCGGTCTGTAGGGAGATTTTTTTAGGTGAGGGGGCGTGGCCAAAACAGGTCGGGTGGGCGCAGCCATGTCGCACATTTTCTGATCCGCTTACGTGTGTGTGTGTGTCCAGCATTGAGGGCTGAGCTTGGTTATGTATAAACAGCGCAGCACCCGGTCAGAGCCCTCACACAGGGTGAGCCCACAAACTCACCCGAAAAAAAGAAACCAGCCAGTCACAAGCAGCTGATGTGCGACTTGAGTCACAAAGCCCAGGGAGGGAGCAAGCGAGTGGGGAGTGAGTAATTAACATACAAAGATCACTCTTCTGAAAGCAGCTTCACTGACACGTAGTGCAGCCAATGTATATTGTTCTGAAAGCAGCAAACCCTTCACCCAAACCGCTGAGAACCTTAAGGAAGGATCCACCCCCCCATGCCGGCGATCTCCCCTCTTCATTGGCTCCCTGGCGCACCATGTGATGCGTCGCCGCACGGGATCACAATTCACTTATATTCCCTGCTGGCTGACACGTCATAGGATGCTGTGAGCCAGGAAGCAAGGAGTCACGGGAGACTGCTAGGGAGGAGGTAAGGGGCAAGGGAGAGGTGCGCGCCGCCGGCTGCAGCGGGGACCTAGCCTTAGGCTTTGGTCCCGCTGCGGCCGGCGGCGCGCAGGGCTGCGGTCCACCAGCTGCCTGCCTCCGGTCTGGATGTCCCCGCTGGCTCCTTCAGGCGTGGCTGACTGCGTGCTGTGACGCGTCAGCCAGCCGGAGCTACAAGGAGCTTGTGGTTTCGGCGAGTGCCGCATCACGTGACACGCAAGGCAGCCAATCCGATTTCCCTCTCTGCTCCGATACCCCCACTGCTTCCATCACCCCCCCTGCTCAGATTTCCCCCTTCCGATTCCCCCGTGCTCCGATTCCCCCCTCTGCTCAGATTTCCCCCCCGCTCAGATTTCCCCCCCTGCTCAGATTCCCCCGTGCTCCGATTCCCCCCCCTGCTCAGATTCCCCCCCTGCTCAGATTTCCCCCCCGCTCAGATTCCCCCCCTGCTCAGATTTCCCCCCCGCTCAGATTTCCCCCCCTGCTCAGATTTCCCCTCCCTGCTCCGACCCCCATTCCGATTCCCCTGTGCTCCGATTCACCCCCCTGTGTGTGTGTGTGTCTGTGTGTGCGCGAGTGCCTGGGTGTGCGAAGGGCTGAAGCCAGGCCTGAAGGATGGTCCCGCCCCCTCACGTCATGGCCGCGCCCCCCCAACCGTTTTGGCCACGCCCCAGCGCCGAAATTTTTTTACCGCAGGTCGCGGTGCAGTGAATTGCATGCGCCGCCGGCAAGCAACGCAGCCGTGCGGGCGCGTGCAGCGGGGCCTTGGCATGTATCTGTGGGGGTAGTGTAAGAATTTATTGTGTGTGTGGGGGGGAGGGAGGGGGGTAATTATTGTGGGGGGAATTGTGTGTGGGGCCAGGGAAGGAGGAGGGATAGTGGAGAGGGGGGAGGTAGTGAGGAAGAGAGAGGGCTTAGTGAGGAAGAGAAGGGTGGTGCTGGGCCCCTGGAAATCTACCGGCTCTGGCAGGCATAAGCTTGTATGGGTGCACGTTAAAATGGATAAGACGTAAAGCGTGACACACCGTGCTCATTTTCATGTCATTACCCAGAACCCCTGGCTGCAGTGGAAGCATTGTTTGCTAAGCGATAATGGGGAAAAACAAGGTTGCAAATGCACCACAAGTGGTATTTTTATTTATTGTACAGTTTTTGTCACTAGCATAACTTTTTTAATGTCTAATAATAGTTTAAGAGTTACAAAGTAAACATAATTTATTTGAAGTGATCCATCAATATAAGACTTGTATCTGATCCCACACCATCTACTGACCATTTTTCCATGAAAACTCATTTATTTAAAACTCTATGCTTAATTGATATATTTGCCCAATAAATAATATCACAGCTTGCGAGGGAACTTGTTTTCAAATGATTTCTTTTATTTTGTGACCTTAAATATTTTGCAAGCTACATTTGCTTCTCTTTAATTCTAGTCGTTGTTTAGTTATTTATCACAAAGCCCCTACACCTGCAGCACAGGAATTCTATTACCCTGAAGTGCAAGAGTTTGCTTTTCAAATGTAAGATGAGATGCATAAGCTGAATAACGCAGTAATAAGTATCGAGGTGTGTACTGCAGTCACCCCAGAGTAGCAGCGATCAGTGCTGAGCCTAAGTAAGAGGTTTTAGAACAGCGGTGCGCAAAATGGAGGGTGGCGCGAGACTGACTGCGGCGGGGGTCGCGGAGTTTACAGAGGCCCAGCGCGCTTCCCGAAGACATTTAAATTAAGTGCCGGGGAAGCGGCGAAGGCCTTTGTAAACTGCACTTACCTTGGCTCCGGCGGCTTCTTAGACGCGTCGCCATGTGACGTCATGTTGCCATGGCAACGTGACGTCATGACACCGGAGCCGAGGTAAGGGGGAGGGGAGGGGGGCGGAGAGAGGAGAACTGCCGGCAGGGGGGCTCAGGGAAAAAAGTTTGCGCTCCCCTGTTTTAGAGAATACACAATGGAATACAAATACTTGATACCCAAAATGGAAAACTACTTAAGGTTTAGCTTAAATTGGAAATGTTCACTCTCTCCAAACACTGCATCGTTCTGCAAGAGAAAGCCCCCCGTTCCTGGTATACTATATATTAGTGTAGATATTTAACCTTACCCAGCATAAAGTGGAGACATACAAGGGAGTAGGACTGAATCTGAAAAAGAGAGAGTGCAACAAAGACCGTATTGTGTTCATTGGTAATGTAATACAGATCGAGATGGAGGTAGAAAAACAAATGCCTGTAAGACTCTTTTCCTAGCTTTTATTTTCATGTACTTGACTTTTTCATCACAGATAACCCAGGGGATAAATAATATAAATGTGTATTAGTTTTTTTTTTTTTCCTTTTACTATTCAGCAGAAATAATCTGTGGTTATGTTCATGCCGCTATGTATAGTTGCATGCGAGAGAGGACAGGAAAAAAAATGCATTTTTCCTGCATCGGATTGATGCCGGGAGTCTCCGGAGCTAATACCCATTAAAGCTGCAGTTCAGTCTTTTTTTTAAAAATTTATTTTATTACTTCAATATTTTCATGTGTGCAATCTCTAATTACCTAAAGAGCTGTATAGCTGCAGGTCAATTCGTTCTCCATGTATTGATAGGTTGAAATTTGGTGACATCATTAGTGAAGGGATCTGTTTTTTTTTCTGCTTCTTTCTCTCAGTGGAAGCTCATGAATATTCATGAGCACTCCTGCACTGACATGTGCTAGAGGGAGGCCAGGGCTGACAAAGGGGTGTGCCAGGGCTTGTGACAGGACATGAAGGGGCAGTGCCTTAGCAAATGGTTGTTAAAATAGAATACAAGAAAATTTGTCTTTCAAAGTTGTTTTTTAAAAAACAGAAAATGCTAAAAGTATTTTTTCTTACTACAGAACTGATTTATTAAAAAAACCCACACATGCAGGATATTGACTGAACTGCAGCATTAATATCAGCACCGGAGACCCCTGACTTGAATCCCATGCAATAAAAATGCATTTACAGGCAATGACCGCTAAGGCAATGAAGGGGTTAACTAACTGCCATGCTTATTGTGGGTAGCGGGGGTGGGTGAAGGTGGTATTTGGCCCTTGGTGGGTGTTTAGGTCTTGCGGGTGGAGTTAACCCCTTTATTACTTAGCGGTTAATACCACTAAGGTAATGAAGGGGTTAACCCCTCCCGCTACCACCCGGTAGGTATAAACACCCACCAAGGGCCAAATACCAACTTCACCCATCCTCAATACACATTCAAAAACTCAACAATACCCACCTCCTCTACCCCCAACAACCCCCCCCCCCAAAACACATACAGTACAGTAATAGGCAAAATTACTATTATCACGATATGGATAATAGCTCATATGCCCATTCCAAATAAAACATTAGCGAGCCAGCATAAATACAACTTTCTACTTACCCCTGCCATCATGAAGGGCATCCTCATCAGCATACTGCAGGTCCATGTCCTCTGTTGCCAGCAAGAGTACATAAAAAAAATACAATCTAATGGCCCTAACCCGTTAAGCACATTAATAACCGCTATAGTAATGAAGGGGTTGTCCCCCGCTACCCACCCAGGAGGCCTAATCACCCACCCCGGACCCACTATACCCACCCTCTACCCATTGATTGGCACAGTGGTATATCATACACATATAATATGAGCATGATAAGCCGCTATAGCACTCAATGGTCAACCTAATACAAATTATTAAGGCGAAAAATACACAATAATAAAAGAAATACACAAGCACCTAAACACCCCAACAATAAAATTATTAAAAAGCCTAATAGTACACATGAATAAAAATGATCTATCACCAAAACAACAAAATAATAAAAATTATGTTATTCCAAAACATAACAATTAAATTAAATAAACAGCTATCCAACCAATTAAATAAACAAAACCACTAGCCAACAAATCAATTAAATAAATAAAACCACTACCCAACAAAACAATTAATTTAAAATGATAACCAATCCTAAAATGTACTAAAAACAAGCCAACCAAATTCCAAACAATTTAATCCAAACAATAAACAGAAATAGAAAAAAATAACAATCAATTGAAAACCAGCATTTGCCAAAAAATACATTGCCTGTCATTGTATTTATCTGTACCCTGGGGCACATACTAAAACATTAGCAGTCAATGGGCAATCACAAACATAAAAATAAATACAATAAAAAAACCTGAAAAAAGACATTTACATACTTTCAATATATTTTACTTACCTTTAGAACTTTTCTTCACCCTCCGAATCCCGGCGTATCTGCAAGCTCTCGACCCATGATGTCATCATCCGCAATCCGTCATATGCATTTTATTCCCACGGTCACATGACGCGAGACATTTAAATGCATAGGAGATACTGGCACCCTATAACAGGGCCGGTATCTCGGGAAGCAGGGGTTCCCCGGACCTGAAATCAACGCGGTTCTGCTTCGGAGACCCCCTGCTCATCTATTCTAGTATTAAAATGTATTAAAAGCCTGCGATCGCTGGTGAGATATGCGCAGGGCGAGGCGGCTCTCTCTGCAGCTGGAACAAATCGAGAGAGGCGATCATCACATCGCCGGCTACTCGTCTGTTTTGGGAATTTTGCTATCACAGGTAATCGAGGCTTTGTGAATATCGTGATAGCAACGCTCAAAAAACTGGCAACGTAAACGGCCCACCTATGGTTTTTTTTGTATGAAGCCTTATAGAATAGACCCCAGAGATTTAATAAAGAGCGACTACACAGATTCTGGAGTGGGACTTTCTGTGCCAGAGATTTGAAAGTTTCCCAGTACCATTGATTACTTCCATGATTTAGCATCTATTTAAATTCTATTCTGCTATTAATGACACTTCTGTGAATAGTCATTGGCCATGTTAAAAAGTATTAATACATTGTTTTATAACGCTTCATACAAACATAGTGGTAAAATGTGTTCAATGAGATTTTGCAGCGAATTCTTTCCAACGGTGTAAATCCATCTTCTGCTAACGAGTATGAACATTAACAATGCGTCTGCAACCTGACTCGCTCTGTAAAGTACTTTCAATACACTGCTGAGAACGTTTTTTTCACTAGTCCACCTTGGGAAATGTCATGGTCTGTAGTCCATTGTGAGGTTCAACATAAGTTTGTTAAACCAAGGGGGGAATTCACAATAAACACAATGCTGGAGCAGCAAGTGAGCACCACCATTGGTTATCTCCCGTATGGACTTAGGGTTTCAAAAGCAAAGTAATGTTTTCATTCTTAGTTGTGTCCATCCCGATGCTGATCGCTAATCAGAAGTTATACATAACATGGCAGGTTCACTTGATCCATATGCTCCTATTTCTTGGGGTTGTTCTTAATCAATGCGAGGGGACTTATGCTGCCATAAGCAGTCAGAGCAATATTATAATGAGATGTATCAAAAGGTGAACCTATAACTGGTGTAGTTTTCCTCTCTCTTTGAACCCCCCCCCCCCCCCTTCAAATCCTGCAGATTTAGGTGGCGTTAACCTCTGCTCCTAAGAGATCTGGGCCAAATTGTAAGAAGCAGAATTTGCTAGATTCATTCATATCTCGCTGCAGCTGGAGCTGTTTGCTCCACGTTTGTGTCGCAAAGTGCACAGTTTTAGATACATACATATATATATATATATATATATATATATATAAAACAGAAATACAATAAGCGCAACCACACTGAAATTAAAAAATGGAATATTTACCACATATCATGGAGGGTATATACCCTTACAGTCTAACTATCCCTGACTCTATATGCAGCCAAAAGGTCTACCGCTCCACGGGCTGGTAACGAAATGTGCACAAGAAATGACCTAGGCGCAAAAGGAGACAAGAAAAGACAGAGAAAACATAGGGTAGTATGTTCAGACTCAATAAACCGCCAGAAGGTATAATATGCACTTACAGTATAAATGATAAAGTCAAGCCTTGCATCCACTCTGGGATCTGGAACAATTATGCGATGGATCTGGAACAGCTGGGCGTCCACAGCAGTAATGATCTCCAGCACAGATTACCATGCAGGAAGAGAGGTAAAGTGCAAATAGTATAACACAATTTATTAAAATTCTTAATAAAAAATTTGATAGGTAAAACACTCACATTCTGTGAGATAACATAAAACTTTTGAGAATTCTGAGCTTCTCACACTCAATAGAAATAGGGTATTTAGCCCTTAGCAGATTTCTTCAGCAGTCCTTGGTATATGGGTTATTGACCACAAGTGAAATACTCCTGTTTTAAATGCAGCAAACACATTAGGTGTCTCTACTGCTCCACACAGTCTCTGAATGAGTTTATTACTCAGTTTTTCACAACCTAATAGGTCTATTCCGCCGCTCCTAATGTATATATAGTACTCACGGTACTTTCTTATAGGTGCAGTCCACAGTGGCACTCCGTGCGTTGTGTTATCTTCCCACGAAGAGTCCTCTCTCTTCCTGTGGTTACCCGTGGCTCCAGGGGACGTTCCGTACCACGTGATGGCGCGGTGACGTCACTCACTCTCGCGAGACTTCGTCCGGTCTACTGTGGGAGTAGGGCCTCGATCCTCTGCACTGCCGTTCTCCCTGCAGGCAAATAGTGGGACAGGCGGCCACCGGCACCTCTTTGCTGCTGTCTGCTTCTTCTAATGAGTCTGCTTAGTTCAATGTACACCACGCCCTACGCGTTTCTCCGTTAGGCTTCGTCAGGGGCTGATTCTGCCCCTGACGAAGCCTAACGGAGAAACGCGTAGGGCGTGGTGTACATTGAACTAAGCAGACTCATTAGAAGAAGCAGACAGCAGCAAAGAGGTGCCGGTGGCCGCCTGTCCCACTATTTGCCTGCAGGGAGAACGGCAGTGCAGAGGATCGAGGCCCTACTCCCACAGTAGACCGGACGAAGTCTCGCGAGAGTGAGTGACGTCACCGCGCCATCACGTGGTACGGAACGTCCCCTGGAGCCGCGGGTAACCACAGGAAGAGAGAGGACTCTTCGTGGGAAGATAACACAACGCACGGAGTGCCACTGTGGACTGCACCTATAAGAAAGTACCGTGAGTACTATATATACATTAGGAGCGGCGGAATAGACCTATTAGGTTGTGAAAAACTGAGTAATAAACTCATTCAGAGACTGTGTGGAGCAGTAGAGACACCTAATGTGTTTGCTGCATTTAAAACAGGAGTATTTCACTTGTGGTCAATAACCCATATACCAAGGACTGCTGAAGAAATCTGCTAAGGGCTAAATACCCTATTTCTATTGAGTGTGAGAAGCTCAGAATTCTCAAAAGTTTTATGTTATCTCACAGAATGTGAGTGTTTTACCTATCAAATTTTTTATTAAGAATTTTAATAAATTGTGTTATACTATTTGCACTTTACCTCTCTTCCTGCATGGTAATCTGTGCTGGAGATCATTACTGCTGTGGACGCCCAGCTGTTCCAGATCCATCGCATAATTGTTCCAGATCCCAGAGTGGATGCAAGGCTTGACTTTATCATTTATACTGTAAGTGCATATTATACCTTCTGGCGGTTTATTGAGTCTGAACATACTACCCTATGTTTTCTCTGTCTTTTCTTGTCTCCTTTTGCGCCTAGGTCATTTCTTGTGTATATATATATATATATATATATATATATATATATTTATATATATATACTGCTTCTGTTTTACTTATTGAAATATATCAGGTAGTTACACGGCGAAAGACCCCGTGGGATCATTTAGTGCTCGCTAACATGGAACTCATCTGTTATTATTTTTTTGATACACATGAATTTAATGAGCTAATAAGAGTACTCTGTTTGTTGAAACATTCAGTAATGTCTGTTAGTTTTCGGGGGACTTTTAATGGTCTACTGTGCGCGCTTTGGCAGGTTCAGAGGAAAAGCATTAAAAACAAATTACTTCCCCTCCCTCCCCCCCCCCCTACAGAATTTTAAGCCTTGAAAATCTTGCTTGCTTTTAGAAGGCAAAAAAAAAACATGCCCTTTTTTTTACTGAGTTATTCACCTCATTTGTTTTCTGGTCATCAAATCAGTTGTTGGTCTCCCGGGTTTATACTAGCTGTAGAATGTATTAAAATAGTTGCCATGTGTCTGCTGCCTTCTGTGTCTATTCACCCCTTCATTGCCAATCGGGAGTCTCAAGCAGAAGGCTTCATCCAAATGACAATTGTCAACTTGGTCGCATACTTATTTAATCATATCACCTACAATAGTGATCTGCCACAGAAGAAACAGATGCGAGGCAAAATGTGTGTTGATTCAGGACAGAGCTTCCCAACAGATGTAATGATACCATCTTTCCTTCTTCCACTGTGTACATGTTAAATTAGTTGTGATAGTCTCAATGGTTCAATTTATAGTACATAGAAACGATTTATATTCAATGTGTTTAGACGGTGGCTTTGTCACGGTCTGTAAGGCTAAGGTCCCGTTGCACGCGTCCGCACGGCTGGCTTGCTTGCCGGCGGCGCGTGCAACTCGCTGTACCGCGATCTGCGGTCTACAGGAAACTTCAGTAGTAGCGGGGGGGGCGTGGCCAAACGGGTCGGGGGGGGGGGGTGCGGCCATGACGTGAGCGGGCGCGGCCATGACGTAGGGGGCCGGAGCGGGAGGTGGGCGGGAGTGGGAGGATTGACAGGGCGGGGGGGGGGGGGGGCGTGGCTTGAGCGGAGGGACCCGCTACTCTTCCCCCCCTCCCTCCACGGGCTGCCACGGGCTGCAGGTAAGTAAAAAAAAAACACACACACGCAGGCACTCATACATACATACATACACACACACACACAGACACACAGACAGGCACTCACGCACTCATACACACACACACACACACACACACACACACACACAGAGACAGAGACAGGCACTCACGCTGCTTTCACTCCACACTCCTCCCCGCTCCCCGAAGCCTCTCCTCCTCCCGCAGCCTCCCCTCCCCATTGGCTCACAGCCACACCACGTGACGCGTCGAAACTAGGAAACACCATTCTCTTGTGTCTCCTAGCGGCTGACGCGCCACAGCGTGTAGTCAGCTGTGCCGCCAGGGGGGACCGGGACCGGCTCGCGAGGATTCCCCTGCTGGTGGGGAACTCGCTACATTGCCGCCCGCGCCAACGAGCGCAGCGGGTCCCAGGCCTAATCTCTTTTATTGTGAGAGCTCTTTGTAGATGTAGTTGTCCTAAATTGAGTTAAGTACTGGATGCTCCCTACAGTACACAGCTTCTGCGATCACAAATATCAAAAGTTATTCCCACGTCTTGAGACCACAGGCAAAAGATGGAAGGAATGTGAATATTTATTGAAACATGTTCTGCATGGGAAGCCGATTCCCTTCCGTGCATATACACTGACACATTTCAAGACGCGCGCGTCATTTCATCAGTCCCCTTGCGGGAACGATTTGTAGATCACAGAATGTTGCAACTGATCTGAGGAAGTAACTGACATCGCAAAATGCGTTGGCTTTTCTGCGCATGTTTTACCCAAGTACTTGAAAGGTAACATATAATTTCTTCACATTTGCTGTGAAATATTAAAGCAGCAGTTCAAGCTGCCGGTTGTTTAATTTTAATTTTTTTCTCCATTTAATATGTGGATCAATACAATCCACACAGTTGCCGATTGAGCCATTCTTCTGTGATCGATCGGTGAAGATTCGACTCGGGGGTTCACTAAATGGCTGTCAGTGCAGCAGAAGGGGACCAAAGATGCAAAGTTCTGTGGGAAAGATCATGTGACCAGGCAAGCACTAGATACAATTGGTGCACTGCTAGAGAGAGGGTAGGGCTCAAAAAAAGGGGTGTGCCCGAGCCCGTTTCAGAAGAGGAAGGGATTGCGACTTTGTAAATGGTTGCTATAGAAACAAAAATGCCTGTTACATTATAATACAATAAAAATGTCATTCAGAGGTTGTTTTTTGCTTTTATGCTACAAGTATTTTCTCATAGTACAGAACTGATTTATTAAAAAAAAAAAACACATGTAGGATATTGCTTGGTCTGCAGCTTTAAAAACAGTTATAGAAAAAAATGCACGTGCTACCAGGATTTCATGTTGTTGCCGTTTGGGAACTGCTGCCATTGATAGACACTGCAGCCCAGGCCTTGTTTCTGCTACAATACCCTGGGCATGGTTCGCCTTTCTAATACAGCTCAGTTATTGCCTCCAGCTATATTGTGCAGAGGACGTAAGTAGCAGACGCAACTCAGCCGATTTATGTTATGTCATTATTTCATTTGTCTGGGTAATAGCTTTTCAAAATCTCCTTCTCACTTTCACCTTAATCCCTAGCCAGGAAAGTCGGGCAAGATGTACTGGTTTTATATTTAGTGACCAAAGATTTGACCCCCTAAGTCAGGGGTGCGCAAACTTTACCCCCCCGCAGCCCCCTGTCTGCACTTCTCCCTGCTCCCCCCGCCCCCTCCCTTCCTTACCATGTCTCCGGCGTGAAAGGACGCAGCGGGGTCACGTGACATTGCTGCGTCATTACGCCGCACTGCCACGGTGACGCGTCTGCGGAGACAAGATATGTGAAGTTCCAGAGGCCTCACGCGATCCCCCGGCATTTCATTTAAATGCCTTGGGGAAGAGCAGGGGGCCTGTGCAACTGCCGTGCCGTGCCCCCCCCCCCCCAATTTGCGTAACCCTGCCCTAAGTAACTGTAACGATGCTCGTCTCAAGCAGGAAACAGACCCGCAGAGCTGAGGTAGGAAGGTGAAAGTACCCACCTGAGCCGAGGGACAGAGTCCTGATAGAGTAGTGAGTCGTACGCTGAAGGTCAGGGCTGGCGGCTGAGTTGCGTAGTCGGTGTGGATGCAGAGGTCGGGGCGGGCTAAAATCAGTTAGTCGAGGTACGTGAGCCGGGTCTGGTAACGTGAGAGACAAAAAGCATAAGCGCGTTGCATGTACACCGCAGGAAACTGGAACTTTGCTCGGCAACTTCCTGCTAACAGGGCTGTCCTTTTAAAGGAAGTTGACAGGAGCAAAAATGGACGATCCAGCCACAGAGGACGAGCAAGAGCAAAATCCAGAAGCGGAATGTGAAAACCCGGAAAGGATTTTCGCCAAACCTCATAGTAACGAAGCCTGGAATGCATGGCTGGCCTCTCTGGCACTGAGGGGGTTAAACAACTGCGCCCAATTACCAGCTTTGCAAAAGCAAGCAATCCTGCAAGACAACATTGTGACTCTGACCCCTTGCATTCCACAGCAAAATGGTTTTAACACAACAGATTTTTTCCCCTGCAAACAATAACGGCTACAAGACCGTATAAGCGAGAACATAAATGCTGTCTTTTTACACATTGCGGTTACTTTGAATTTTCTAATCCAACGCCACGTGAAATCCTCACGTTGGTTTCCGTGAAGCACCGACGGCCAGTGGCATGCATTTCCTGAGAGGTGCTCCCCAGCCCGAGCCACTGCAGCTTCGGAACCACTGCTCTGATAAAGAACCAGCTCTTGGCTAGACAGCGATGAAAGCAATGTGTTTTTTACATTCTCTCTTATTTATTACTCTGCTCTTGTGAGTTCCCTTTTGAGGTTATTTTTTTCCTTCCATATGTTCTAAAGCTAGTAAACAGTAGAGCTAAGCAATTTTTGTTGGGGGGGCGAATTTGGATCCGCAGCGGATCGCCCGGTTCCTTTTGTCTATGGAGCTCAGCGGATCAATGTCAAAAAGGCGATTCACATTTTGCTGATTTTTTATTATTATCAGCAATAAACTCAGCGGATTCCGCAACCCGTCGACGGATTTGTAGTATCCAATCGTTTCTTAAGAATCCGCCAATGGATTGCTGAATCCGCAGATTGGATTCTACAAATCCGTCCGTGGGTTGTATCAAATCGTGATTTTTGATGAATCTGCTCGGATTGAAATCACCCAAATCTGTTTGGCATTTTGCACTGCGAAACGGATTTGGGGGGGGGGGGGGGGGGGGTGTAACATCAGCGAAAATCCGGGGAAACGGATTTGGGCGGATTCGCCCATCTCTACTAAACAGTTGTTTCATTATCTAAACAGCTGGAGCAGAGAAGGTTTTAAGTGGTGCTCTGTCATATGGCGCCATACAGCGGGTGGAAAGTGCTATAGCGCCTCTTAGCAAACATTGCCTTTTAGGTGTGGGTACATTCACTTAATCAATAAGGATATTAGTGTACAAAAAGCGCTACTACCACCAAAAATTAAACTAAGAATAATCAATGAATAAATAATACATTGTATTGTATTGTATTGTATGTCTTTATTTATATAGCGCCATTAATGTACATAGCGCTTCACAGTAGTAATACACGTGGTAATCAAATAAATAACAGATAATATAAATAACAGATCATGGGAATAAGTGCTTCAGACATAAAAGTAACATTAAGGAAGAGGAGCTCCCTGCCCCGAGGAGCTTACAGTCTAATTGTATACAACATAATACAACAACAGTGAATGAAGTCCAATGGTGAAGTCCTGTGATATTGTCCAAAAAGCAGCCTAAAAAGTCCACTGGGTGTCTAATGTCCAGTATGAAATGCAAAACATAAACAGACCTCTCTGGCGCTGAGGAATAGAAAAGCACCGTGGGGCTAAGGCGGTAAAATGCGTGGATCATTCATTTAATGCCAAATCCAATAAATGTTGCACCTTTAAAATGAAGTATAGTGCATGAAATGCCATCCTGACGCACTCCTGCATATGAACTCACATTTTTGCAACCTCTCCCGGTTAGGTTTTTAAAGTAACAGTCTACCTTTTCTGGTCTATTTCTTTTATTTGTTTAATCCCTTTAGAACAGTTTTTCGTTTCAGAGAAATATTGACAGAAAACATGTCAAGTTTCCACCTTTCCAATCTATCCAAAATTCTGCTGCCAGAATAATTTCACCTTCTCTGCTCATCTCCTCCTTAAATTCCTCTCCTGGCTTCCCATCAAATTTCGGATCATCTGCAAAATTCACCTCCACTCATCTGCTCCTGACTACATATGAGCCGTGATCTCTCGTTAGGCCTCTGCTCGTCTCCTGCACTCTACACATAACTGTCTCCTTTCCACCCCTTTCACCTCTACTGCTCTCTAACCTTAAACCTTTTTCTCTCACAGCCCTTTACCCGCGGAACTCCCTGTATACGACAAGCACCTTCTCTCCCCACCTTTAAGTCAAACCTTAAAACTACCCTCTTAAGTGAAGCATTTCAATAGCCCAGACTCATGGCTACTGTCCCACATCCACAGTCACTCCTTCCAACCATTGTGCTCAAGCACTGCCATCTACTGCACTTATTCTCTCACCTGCTGTCACTGGAAGTCTCCCAACATACCACTTAGGCTGCGGCCCCGCTGGCTACTGCAGCGCCCGCTGTGGCGGACGCTGCAGGGACAAGAGCCGCCCCACGATGGGGTCGGGCATGCTGCGACAGGCGGCCGCCGCGCTGCGCAGAGAAAAACTCCCACTCTCAAGAAAATTGGGAGCAGGACTCGCGACGGAGCGCTAGGCCACGCCCCCCGGCGGTTCAGCCAATGTGGGCGACCTGCGGGGTGACGTCACGGCCACACACTCCCCTCCCCCTGTCTTTCCCCCTGCAGCTCACTGCAGACCGGGGGAATCGGCTGCACGCACCGCCAGTCTCGCAGGCGCGTGTGCAGCGCAGGCACTGGGGCCGTAGCCATAGAGTGTATGCTTTCCGGGCAGGGATTTCCTTTCCTATTGTCTGATTTTACTTGTTGCAATTATTGTATTATAATTTCCTGTACTGTATTGTCTCTTTTGTAAAGCGCTAAGTAAACTGTGGGCGCTATATAAATAAAGATTATATATATATATATACTAGCTGAGAGACCCGGTGCTGCCCGGGACCAAAACCTCGCGCTCCTTCCTCGCCACCCCCCTCCCCCCGGTTCCCCTCGTCTCTCCGTCTCCCATCACCCATGCGCAGCTGTGGTCCTTCCCCCCCCCCCCCCCCCCTCTGCGCAGGTCCGGTCCTCCCGCCCCCCCCCCCCCTGCGCTCCTCCGGTCCTCCCCCCCCCCACGCGCAGCACACAGTGCCACACACACAAACCCAGTGAGACACACACACAGTGTCACACACACACACCCAGCCAGTGTCACACACACACACACACACACACACCAGTGTCACACACAAACACATACCCAGTGTCACACACACACACACACACACACACACATACATACACATACACACACACACAAATATCCTCGGGCACCCACAACAAATGCAGTGAGGACCCGCCCGTTCCCCCACCGGCGGACACCAGCCACCTCCGTCCAATCTCCTCGCTCCCACCGGTGCAGATGGCGCCTCTCTCCTGTCCGGGCGCTCTGACCGGTCGGTCCCGGGTGTGGGGGCGGAGCATGCAGCAGAGGCCGCCAAGCGCACGGCAACCCGGAACGGGTGCGAGCCGGCTTCGGGAGGAGGCTGAAGTGCGCGATGATCGGGAGCAGCCGCAGGCTGGAGCCGCAGCGTGCACAGGCCGCTGGAGCACACGTGCAACGCGCATGTGACAGGGGGGCACCGGGGAAAGGGGTGGGGGGCAGGGTCCGGGGTGGACCGACACAGGGGGCTGTGGGGGGGGGATGTGACACCCGGGGGGCATGGGTGTGCGCTACCCAGGGGGGGGGGCAGGTGGAGGTCATACCCGGGGGCATGGGGACTCAGTGGGAGACAGGGACACAGAGTGGTGTGACCAGGGGGAGGGGGGTTGGTGGTGGGGGAGAGGTGAGGCCAAGCGGCGGGTGGTAGTGTTGTGACCGGGAGGAGGGGGTTTGGTGGTGGGGGAGAGGTGAGGCGGGTGGTAGTGTTGTGACCGGGAGGAGGGGGTTTGGTGGTGGGGGAGAGGTGAGGCGGGTGGTAGTGTTGTGACCGGGAGGAGGGGGTTTGGTGGTGGGGGAGAGGTGAGGCGGGTGGTAGTGTTGTGGATGGTCTTGCTAAGTGAGATTCCTAATCCAAGTGAGGGCAAGAGATGCAATGTGAGGGGTGGGGTGAGGGGGGTGGGGGTGTGTGCATCCGTGGCCAATGACACAGAGGGAACACAGGGCCAATCACACAGGGGGAAGACATACACACACAAACATTATTTGAGACTTATAGATATAGACATACACACACACACACACACACACACACACTTTTAGCATGTAAAAATGGCCACCATTTAGATTTTCCAAAAATGTATTTATAACTTGATCACTGCAGCTTTGGAATTACTACAGTATGTATTTCTTCAGTTTTATGTAAGACTGCGCTTATAGTGCCGGCGATGCGGCGTCGCCCAAAAACAAATGCATTGTTGCCGCTGTGTGCGCTTATAGTAAGCGTGTCGTGGCGACTCGATTTTCGGAAGCCGGGAATATTTGATCTTTCAGAGGCTGTCGCCTCATGTGACAGCCCCTGAACCAATTAATGCCCGGGTTGCCTGCGACGCCGCCGCAAAGCGAAATACAACTAGCACGCGTCGCGGGCACTATAGGCGCGGCCTAAGTCTCTTAGTTGCCTCTAATAAAAACCCTATATATTGTCTAGTTTGTGTTGTGTGTGTTTTGGCGTTAGGTGTTAAGTGGGCTTGCTAACTTTGCTCTAAATTTTACAAAGAGAAGTGGCTGTTTGTCATGATATATAGATTGTAAGCTCTTCAGGCCAGGACCTCCCGCTGCCTCATGTCATTTTACCTGTCGCGCTTGTCCCCATTGGTTCTACATTATTTAACTTGCATTGTGATTTTGTAAAGCGCTGTGCAAACTGTGGCACTATGGAAATACAATTACACGTACATACTAGGGAATGCCCTGCTGTGCACGCGTCAGTAATACATGGGACGATTCCTCGTGGTCTTAGCATCGTTATATTTTCTGACGGCTTCTATACTACTTTGGGGTTACTTCTTAACATAGATAGAATCATGCTAGTTCCACCACTTGTGTTGCAGCTCTTTCTGACACACAGAACATGGAGGGAACTTGCATTTATTAAGTCTTACCAATGACTTCGGTCTCCTTGACATCCCAGTTTACTGTGCAAACATTTATATCTTCCATATCAGATTTCATTTCGTTTTCACTACACTATATAAAAAGAAAAATCAATATTTCTGAGTTCATTTGACAAAAAAACAAATCAAAGAAGAAAAAAAAAACCCAATGCATTTTATCTCATAATAGGCGAAAGTTGCTCTTTCAATTCAATACAACTCGCAATGTATTACTTCCTGGTAAAACATTTTATAAATAAAAATGTAAACTTGCATATGAATTCCTCTATACGGATGAAGCCCATAGCTTCTTGTCTTGTTATCTAAATGACTGAGGTCAATTTTTGGGGAGAGAAACTCTGTGCAGCACAGTTAATGCGGCCATAGCTAATTAACAATCAATTTGACAAAAGAGCAACTAACAGGGAAGTGGAATTTGGGCCATGTTAACAGCCTGTGATTAGAACAGCTTGACTGCCCCATGGCCATCTAACATTCCTCAACTCAATGAGCACTCGCATGGCCTCAGGATGTACATTGTGTGCTACTACTTTGCAGCTGTGCTATAAATGAAGCAGTCACGACCCTGGCACATTGGAAGCTGCTGTATTGTAATCTTTTCAAAGGCTTGTTGAGAAAGAAGCAGATATTGTGTATCAACACACACGCTCACGCTTCCTTACATGCTGCAGCTGTATGTGTGCGCTTCTTTGGAGTCCCAACATGTCACGGGCGAGTCCTTCTTGATGTGTAGGTGAGACTGGCAGATACCTGCTTACAAAACGACTGTAGCCATCCTAAGTTACAGAGATAACAGTAGTAGATGGAACTTGTGCCTCTATAATGCCCATTCGTCCCAAATCTCTACTACAGTATGTGACTCAAAGGGCAGTGCTGCCTCCCTCATGACACAGCTTCATTAAACTAAAGAGGGATTCTACAAAGACACTCTTAAGCTAACCGCTTTTTGTTTATTTGGCCAGCACTTGGCTGCTTTGTTTGTTAGCAACGCACAGTCACATAGCTGACAGTTTTAACCCTTCAGTGCCGGAGGAGCTTGCAACGCATTGCAAATAAGTGGCTAAATGGCAGGTCCCATTAGCACTGTCGGGGTTTCATTGTCTGCATCCTACACACAAGCATTAAACGAAAGTGAAGTGTATCAAATTTATATTTATATTTTGCCTTGGCGAAATGGCTCGCATAATTCTGCAGGATGTAATCAGAGCGCCTTAAAAACATATATTTTTTTTTAGGGTACAATGGTTGTTTTCTTTTCCAACACGAAATCCATTTCACTAAACCTCGCTGCAAAAGTTGAAGCGCTGCGCTAATGTCTCCCTGGTTGGTCTTGGCCGCAGGAATCACTAGCTCGGTGTTACAGCACAGGCCTTAAGTACTTTAACAACACCTGCCTTAAATCCCATCACACAGCTTTTGAAGCGATCAGATGTCTCTCCTCTGGGCCATACATTCTGCAGCAGTCGCCTGTCGAGCATTTCCTAACCTCTTCACTGCCGATCTTTGAGACATTCAGATCTCCTCGTGACTGCAAAGTCACTGCAATCCTTAACAACTCCCGTGCTGCAGGGGACTTGCATACATTGCATGCCTCTGTAGCACCGAAGGAGTTACATTACCACCAATGCTTCAGCAGTGACGTTGTTCATATTGCTGCATTATATGCAGCACCCAGGGAGTTAACACATTTCAGACCTTTGCATACATACATATTTGGGGGTGGGGGGGGGAGACATAAACTCTGACAACCAGACATCTGCAGACTTACTTATAAAGTGCATTTGTGTTTTTTTTTTCTACAGGGATGACTACCAGGAAGATGGGTTTTGTCAGCCCTACAGGGGAATAGCTTGTGCAAGATTCATTGGAAACCGGACCATTTACGTGGACTCCCTCCAGATGCAGGGGGAAATTGAAAACCGGATTACGGGTAGGGATTGCAAACCACTGCGGTGGGACAAGGGTCGGTTGTGCACATCACCTATTTAAATGCAAACATTAGCCATTGTATTGCCCTATTCAATGTACAATCACTGCTCAGTGTAGTCCTGATACCAGACCCTTCTCAAATGAATGACTGTACGACAGATTGTATTTTTAAAAAAAAACGTTTAGTCCTATGTACAGTGACTCAATTTGTGCAGCATCGTCGAGAATCTTTTTTTTATAATCTAAACTGTCTTCTTCAAGAATAAAAGTGTCCCTCAATTTCTGCTCGTACAAAAACATATAGCGGTATCCTTTTCAACAGGGTATATAGAAAGATCAGTGCTTCCTTGTTCATAGAGATGGTTTTTTTTCTCGAGCACAGTACCACTGCTTTCTTAGTAAATTCTACTACTGCCAACGATGTTTGACACATTTCCTTTAATAAGAAGTGCAGTGTGCATGACATACTTGGTGTCATTTCTTGTGTGTATTTCGCCACTAGGCTTTTGGCTTTACATTTGCTTTGCTACCGAAGAAATATGTTAAGTTGCAAAACATCCGTTATAAATAGGAGATGTGTTAAAAGCCTGGGCCCTTTCACATCTACATGTCGTATTGCTGCATTAAAGCAGCACAGCATGTGAGTGTTTTTTAATAGATGGGAAGCAGGGGGTCTCCGGAGCTGAACCGCGTTCATTTCAGCTCCGGGGACCCCCTGCTCCCCGAGACATTTACCTCCCGTAGGTGATGCCGGTAACAGCTCCGCAGGTTTAACTGTCCTTGTCATGCGGCCAGTAGGAAGCCACAAGGGAGGACATCACAGCCTTCTATTGGCCGCGTGATGCGGGAGCTTTAAAGCCAGCATTTCAGTAGCCCCACGCAGCCCAGCCAGAGCGGCTACCGGCACCCACTACGGAGGTGAGTTTTTAGAGAAGCAGGGGGCCCCCAGAGCTGAAATTAACACAGTTCCGGTCTGGAGACCCCCTGCTTCAAACCTAGAACACACACAAAGGAGAAGGAAACAGGCGTGCTTTCTCATTAGGCTTACTCTTTCACAGCATCAAATACTGCATGGGCTCCCCATTATGTCTCATATTATTCTGTCGCATGTATTATAAAGCACTATGTACATGGATGGCTCTATACAATTAAAGATATATAAATATATATCAGTGCATCAGAAATGCATTATATGTATTATCATTTTTAAGAATGATGCTGATCAGTTAACCCCGGTGCAGCAATATGTTGCTGATGTTAGGCACTACAATCTATTGCCTTGCACTTAAAATGTTTCTTATCTTTTGTTGAGTGCATCCCAAAATTGGCATTATTAATGTGATTAAAGCGTGTGGTTTATTACAGTAGGTAAAATGTGCCTTTTATTCTCCGGGTAAATTTAGTGTCTATGCCAGTGTTTTTCAACATGGGTTCCCCGGGCATCCTTAAAGGGTTCCCTGCCATGTTCAGGTCATTTGAAAATTGTACCAAATACAAAAGAATTTATAATGCATCTTATCTCAGACACGCTATTAGAGAGGGTTGGGGCTCCTTACAATGCATCTGATCTTAGACGCGCTATTAGAGAGGGTTGGGGTTCATTACAATGCATCTGATCTTAGACGCGCTATTAGAGAGGGTTGGGGTTCATTACAATGCATCTGATCTCAGACGCGCTATTAGAGAGGGTTGGGGTTCATTACAATGCATCTGATCTCAGACGCGCTATTAGAGAGAGTTGAGGTTCCTTACAATGCATCTGATCTCAGACACACTATTGCAGAGGGTTGGGGTTCCTCAGAATTTCACACTATAATGATAGTGTTCCTAAACCATAAAAAGTTTAAAAAAACACTGGTCTATGCTAATAGACACAATTGCTTTGGTGCCCTCTACTGTTCAAACATCTTATTGATCTCTATATAGGCACCACAGTTTAGTGCTCTGCTATTTCTCAAAACATGTTGGGTTGAAGTTGAAGAAAGTGAATATTTTCAGCCACACATTTATTACTTTAATATTCTTATTATGATTTATGTAGGTCCGTATTACCGTGTGCAAAAAAAAAGCTGTGTGTGCTGTGCACGCGCATAGTAAGTGAAACTTCTTTGACTTTTGTCACAGAAATTGTATTTGTATTGGTGATGTTTTAATTAAAAATCAAAATACAATTTCATTGACAAAACGCAAATAAATTTGACTTAGAACATGCGTACACATCCCTTGTATTTGCACTAAGCGTGAATTCCTCGTGTGTGACTGTGTGACTGTGCGTGTGACTGTGCGTGTGACTGTGTGACTGTGCGTGTGACTGTGCGTGTGACTGTGCGTGTTACTGTGTGACTGTGCGCGTGACAGTGCACGGTGCGCGTGACAGTGCGTGTGCACGCGATGGACTGTGTGCGCGACTAACTGTGTGCGCGACTGACTGTGTGCGCGACTGACTGTGTGACTGTGTGTGTGTGTGTGTGCGTGTGACTGTGTGACTGTGCGTGACCATGTGCGTGTGTGCGTGACCATGTGCGTGTGTGCGTGACCGTGTGCGTGCGTGTGACCGTGTGACGTATGCGCAGCCCCCCTGCACCTCACATATCCCCCTAACCTATTCACCCCCAATACAGCTCCATGATTCCCACCCCAATACCGCCTGCCCTCCCCCTAATGATACACCCGAATAACCCCTGTCCCCCACCCCAAATGATATAGCCACACCAATACCCCCTGCCCTTCCCCTAATGATACACCCCATCTCCCCAGTCTAGGCACGCACTCACCGGGCGGCAGGAAGAGGCTGCTCCGGACCCTTCCCTCCCGCACCGGGCTCCGTGTCACCCCCTCCCGCATGAAGCTCCTCTCCTAGGCGGCCGTGACCAGCAGGTGGCCGGACGGCTAGTCTGCACATCCCTCCGGAGCAGCCTCCTGAAGGGAGTCCACGGCTGCAGGGACCACAGGAGCCCCTCGGGCTCTACCCCACAGAAGCTGCCGCCCTGCAGGGACGGGGAGAGGCTCAGCTCCAGCTACCCGCCCCGGTACCGGCCCAGGGAGGTGAAGGTCTCCCCGCCCTCACCAGTCACCTCCAGCCCGGAGCTCAGGCCTGAGACTGACCCGCAGCGGCTCATCCCACAGGCAGCAGCCAGGGGAGGCCTGCAGGGTCACGGGCATGCACCGGGAGGAGAGGAGAGGCCGCAGGAGATCAGGGCCTGGAGCAGTGTGGGCTGCAGTGTCCCTATGAGAGCCGTGGCGTCTTGAGTGTCGCCATGACTACCGTGCTGGGGCGTGTGGGGGGAACGGCGCCGCTGGCAGCCGCATGCGTCTTTCCCCAGCGTCCCCATGACTACTGCGCATGCGCGGCCTGGCAGCGGACGTGTTGGGGGAACGGAGCCGCTGCCAGCCGCTTCTGCGCATGCGCAGAAGGCCGTAGTCGCCATTAGTTGTGCGCATGCGCGCCATTGCAGCGGACGTATGGCGGCCGTTAGGAGCGGCGGCCGGCGGCGGCGCCGCATGTCAGCGGCTGTGTGGGGGGTGCGGTGGCCATTAGGAGCGGCGCCGGCGGCTATCGCTGCCGCCGCATCTGATTTGTGGAGCGGGTGTGATGTCAGTGTTGGGGTCGGGCTGAGCCAGAACACAGCCCGGCCTCAACTGCCAGCACTGACGTCACATCCGTTTCATTTCTGTCTCCACAATCCATTTTTGCCCCATCACGAATGAGGTGCCACTAAGGAAGTTTCACTTCAATAAAAAAAAAAGCTGTGTGTGCTGAGCACGCGCATAGTAAGTGAAACTTCTTTGACTTTTGTCACAGAAATTGTGTTTGTGATGTTTTAATTAAAAATCAAAATACAATTTCTTTGACAAAACGCAAATAAATTTGGACTTAGAATGTGCGTGCTCGGCACACATCCCCTGTATTAGCTATTTGCACTAAGCGTGAATTCCTCGTGCGTGTGACTGTGTGTGTGCGTGTGACTGTGTGTGTGTGCGTGTGACTGTGTGTGTGTGCGCGTGTGACTGTGTAGTGTGCGCGTGTGACTGTGTGTGTGTGCGTGTGACTATGTGTGTGTGCGCGTGTGACTGTGTAGTGTGCGCGTGTGACTGTGTGTGTGCGTGTGCGTGTGTGATGTATGCGCAGCCATCCTGCACCTTGCATATGCCCCTGCACCTCGCATATGCCCCTGCACCTCGCATCACCCCCCTGCACCTCGCATCACCCCCCTGCACCTCGCATCCCCCCCTGCACCTCGCATCACCCCCCTGCACCTCGCATCACCCCCCTGCACCTCGCATCACCCCCCTGCACCTCGCATCACCCCCTGCACCTCGCATCAAACCCCTGCACCTCGCATCAACCCCTTGCACCTCACATCACTCCCCTGCACCTTACATCATCTCCCTGCACCTCACATCACCCCCCTGCACCTCGCATCAAACCCCTGCACCTCGCATCAACCCCTTGCACCTCACATCACTCCCCTGCACCTTACATCATCTCCCTGCACCTCACATCACCCCCCTCCACCTCACATCACCCACCCCACCTCACATCACCCCCCCTGCACCTCACATCACCCCCCCTGCATCTCACATCACCCCCCTTCACCTCCTCACATCACCCCCCCTTCACCTCCTCACATCACCCCCCTTCACCTCCTCACATCACCCCTTCACCTCCTTACATCACCCCCCCTTCACCTCCTCACATCACCCCCCTTCACCTCCTCACATCACCCCCCCTTCACCTCCTCACCTGCACCTCCCCTCACCCCCTGCACCTCCGATCACCCCCTGCACCTGCGAGCACGGCGGCAGAGCAGTGTGGTAGGAGGAGGGATGGGCACAGGTTGTGTTGCCCCGCAGTGCCGGGGATCAGGGCAGGGAGGACGGCACATACGGCGAGGAGGCCCATGTGAGTGTGACGCCCCCCCCCCTGGGGAAGAACACCATGATGCCGGTGGGGGGGTGTGGGGGGAGGAATAGAGGGGGTAATTGGGGGAGAGGGGTGGGGGAAGGTTGAGACGCGGCCGCACCGGGCCCGCCGTATGCGTAGGAAGCGGCGCGCTCAAACCCCCCCGCTTCCCACTTTACCCGAGGAGGAGCCAGGAGTCACTGGCGCCATCGCGCATGCGCGGCACGGCAGCGGGCGGGGAACGGCGGCCATTATGAGCATGTCAGCTGCTGTGTGGGGGGTGCGGTGGCCATTAGGAGCGGCGCCGGCGGCTATCGCTGCCGCCGCCGCATCTGATTTGTGGAGCGGGTGTGATGTCAGTGTTGGGGTCGGGCTGAGCCAGAACACAGCCCGGCCTCAACTGCCAGCACTGACGTCACATCCGTTTCATTTCTGTCTCCACAATCCATTTTTGCCCCATCACGAATGAGGTGCCACTAAGGAAGTTTCACTTCAAAAAGCACAATGATTATTTGTATTATTATCATTTATTCATAATGCACCAACATATGGCGCAGCACATTGCAATGGGGTGTGAAGACAATCGCAAAACAATTACGACATTAAAATACCCTGGTACAGAAGGTAAAGCGCCTACAAATATCACATCCAATAAATACATGCTGCTTTGTTAGGCGATAGCTAGGGGCTGATATCTAACTAAGGAAAGAATGCAAACCAACAATGATAATATTGCTTTCATGAGGGCCGAGTTAAGTATGTTTGTTTTGAAAGAGTCACTGCAAACCCCATATAAAAGCCTGGGTAATTGGCTTTGCCATCAAAACATGTTTGTATTAAATAGCGCAAGAGAGGGTTGTTGTTTTAATGATGTTGTCCTCTGGTTACCTTGTTAACACAAACAAGAATATGGTTTTATTTTTCTATGCTGGTTTTATGTGAAAGGTGAAACTTATAATAGAAAACATAAAGATTCAGCCAAAGTCGCGGTCGTTTCTTGATCAACAACAACAAATCAAATACATTATTTATTTATAAAATATTTTGCCAGGAAGTAATACATTGAGAGTTACCTCTCGTTTTCAAGTACGTCCTGGGCACAGAGTTAAGACAAATACATTGCGGTTGTCATGACTTTGGGTAGAGATGTAAGTTTCTGTTACTGCCCCCATTAAGGGAAATGTCCTGTTAGAAACTAGAACCAGCGCTCTGCAGTCTTGGTTACTCTTTAAAAATGTACACTGGTAGTGTCATAATGATACGCTCGTAAGTCTCGGGGGTAGATAAGATGCCATATAATAACTTGGGTTTTCTTTTCAGCTGCATTTACCATGATTGGCACCTCTACCCATCTCTCTGACCAGTGCTCTCAGTTTGCCATCCCATCCTTTTGCCACTTTGTGTTCCCGCTTTGTGACGAACGCTCTCGCACCCCAAAGCCCAGGGAGCTGTGTAGAGACGAGTGTGAAGTGCTGGAAAATGACCTCTGCAGGCAGGAGTACAACATTGCTCGGTCCAACCCCCTCATCCTAATGCAGCTCCATCTCCCAAACTGCGAGGAGCTGCCTCTGCCTGAAAGCCCCGAGGCTGCCAACTGCATGAGAATCGGAATCCCAGTGGAGAGACTGAACAGATGTAAGCTTTCATGTCACCACTTTGTATATCTATCTTTGTGCGCGTGGCTGTTAAATGTCTCTCTCTGAAAATAAATCTCCATTTGAGAGTCATTTAAAGACGGGGAAGATGTCGCAGTCGTGTTTCCAGCTGCGAAATGCTTCGGCCCATCACTCCAATAAGGTCCGTTAGTAACCTTAGTTAACATCAAGTTGATGGTAACGCAGCAATCGTTAAAGAAAGTAACGTCACGTTAAAAATCACAGCGTTTAACGGAAATAACGGACATTAGTGAAAATGATATGCAAACGAGTCATTAAAGGGAAACAACATTACATTACGTTATTTAAGTCATACTTAACTTGGCATTACTCCCAGACATTGAAACAGGACAAAGGCAATAGGCAAAGGCCACATTTCAGTGTCCGGATGAGAGTAACGCCAGGTTTAGGTACAGTATGACTTATAACATAGCATTATTTCTAGGTGTTCTTTCCTTTTCCTCCGCTCTATTGCAGTGTCTAGCTGGGGGTAATAACATGACCATGGCAACACGCCTATGCTAATCTGCTTTAGTACTGCTGTTATTTTTGCATGTAATTAGTTTACTGGATACAACATTAATCTCACCGCAAATAATGTCCGTTCATATGTTAGATAACCACATTATTTGCCCTGATTTAACGCAGGAGCTTGGATAATCTGCCCCTCGGTGCTAACGCTGTGTATTGGTATAGGCAACAAGTATCATGAGACCTGTTTACGATTTAATATTGTAAGAGATTCCCTCTCACAGAAGCTCCTGTCATTGTCATGCAGCCCACCTAAACATTTTTTGACTTTTCACTCAATTTGCATGAAATTATTTATTATATTATAGCAAAGGACACATACATATCTCTATGCTATTTGTAAATGTTCTTAAAAGAACTACTATTTCTGTAGTTAGTTCACTTGTTTAGCGTGTGTGTAAATGCCATGGCATTTGTGCAAAATGTGCAGAATTTCTACAGAATCCAGAGCTATGAGCAAATTAATTCAGATAAAAGAACACTCAAGAAACCCCCTTCACATGTCACACTGGTTTAATAAGACAATTGTGATGTTTCAAAGACTGGGGTATATCTCTAAGGTGCAAGATCGCCAATCCATGCGGTCTGACACAGAAGTCCCATTGAAGTCAATGGGGCTTGGGGTTGCCAGGTGGTTTGTACAAAAATACTGGACACAATGGTGAAAGGTGCGACACGCGCGAGAATCGTTGGTGGGGAAGAATGTTATTTACAAATGACCTGTATGTTACGTCATTGTTTCTAAATTTCACTCCCAAGTATTCACCAATTTGCACCAATTTATATTCTATTTCGTAAAAAGTCTGGGGAGGGGTCTTGGGAGGGAGCGCCCTTCCGAGGATTTTTTTAGGAACTAGAATATGACATAGTGCAAATTGTTGCGAATTGGTGCATGCTTTGAGTGAAATTTAGAACCAATGACGTAATGGTCAGATCATTTATAAATAACTGACCTGCAGTCATACTGTACATGGCGAGCAATACTGATCTTACTGCTCCTCCCACAAATTCCAAGATTGTGGCACCCCTCCTCATCCTCTCTCTCCCCTTATCCTATCTCCCTCCCACCCCCTCCCTTCATCCTCTCTCACCCCCCCTTCATCCCCCCTCTCTTCATCCTCTCTAACCCCCCCTTCGTCCTCTCACCCCCCATCCTCACCTCCCTCCCTCCCTTCATCCTCTCACCCCCCTCCCTTCTTCCTCTCTCATCCCCCCTCCCTTCATCCTCACTCCCCTCCCATCCCCCCTCCCTTCGTCCTCTCACCCCTCCTTCATCCTCTCACCGCCTTCCTTCATCCTCTCTCAACCCCCCCTCTGTCCATCCTCTCTCATCCCTTCTCCCTTCATCCTCTCACCCCCCCCTTCCTTCATTCTCTCTCAACCCCACTCCCTTCATCCTCTCTCACCCCCTTCATCCTCTCACCCCCCTCCCTGTCATTTTCACTCCCACAGGAAAGCTATAGAAAACACACAAACACACACACACACACACACACACACACACACACACACACACACACACACACACACACACACACACACACCAGGACAAAACAGAACAAATGCACACAGGACACAGGTAGGAGACAGGACACAGCCTCACCTCTCTCTGCTCCATGCTTTTCCTCCGCTCTTTGGCCCCACCCCCAGGTTCCTCTTTCCACTGTCCATTGTGCTATTGCAAACCTCACTGAAGACTTGACATAACTATACTATAAAATGACTCATAGATCATAAAAAATGGGTTAAGAGAAAAATCATTTTACCCCAATTGCCAAACTTTACACCCTGAGTCTCTATTCACTGTTGTGGACAATCCTGTTAAATTCTACCAAGACCTTGCAAAACTAATTGCGTTTTCATTACACTCTGTAATGTTTGTCTTTGACAAATTTCTTTCCTCAGATCAACAGTGTTACAATGGAACTGGGTCCGATTATCGAGGTTCCGTCAGTGTGACCCAGTCCGGTCACCAGTGTCAGCCATGGAACAGCCAGTTTCCACACAGTCACCAGCTTTTCAGCATGGACTATCCAGAGATCAGCGGAGGGCATGCATACTGCCGAAACCCTGGGGGCCAGATGGAAGCTCCCTGGTGTTTTACACTGAACAAAAACGTGCGCGTGGAGCTGTGTGAAGTGCCTGCTTGCCGTATGTATCAGGATACACATATCTATGTATATATCTTTCAGAAGGTAGACGAGTAGTTTTCAACTTTTTTTTTGTTAAGGAACCCTAGAATTATATTGTGAAATTCTTGGGAACCCCAACCCTGTGTTCCCCCTGTCTTTCTCTTCTTCCCTTACACTCCCCCATCTCTCTCTTCCCCTCTTACACTCCCCGTTTTCTCTCTTCCCCTTACAATCTTCCTTTCCTCCCCCCCCCCCTTACTTTACAGTCTCCCCTTTCTTCCTTCCCCTCGCTCCTCCACCTCTCATCTACACACATCTTACCTTGGGGTGAGGAGGTCTCCAGTACTGCTCCAGACCTGCATCGGTCCGTGGACTCAGCAACTCCTTCCACCGGTTGGGCGGAGGTTGGACCCAACTTCCGGCGCGGACAAAAGGGGGTAGAGGATTGCATTGACTGCCGACCTGCAGCAACATGGAGAACTGGGGAGCTGCCGGCTGCCATTGCTGGGGAGCTCTCCCCCTCTGTTGGCCATGGAACCCTTGAGGGGTGCCCGTGGAACCTCGATGGAAGATCACTGATGTAGACATTAATGCTATGTATCAAAACTATTTTGGAGCAAAGCCAGGGCAATTTCACACTACAGGGGAGGCGTTGCATGGTGCATGCATCTTGATGCACCATCCTTTTTGCCTTTTCTTTGCCCCCCCCCCCCCCAATCCTCCATATTGAAAGGGGCCTAAGAATAACATACTGCATCATCTGATAAGAACCTGTTCTTACACATGCCACCGCTCTGCTCCAGAAAACAGAGCAATGCATCTAAACACACTTTCTCTACATTGATACATAGACCGTATGTATTAAAAATGGTGCAATTCTGGGGCAAAACAAACTGCACCAGATATATCAAAGCATAAAGTCGTATTGATTCCAGTGGGATTTATTTCTTTTAAACAGATGGTGCACATTTTTGTGCCCCAGTATTGCCCCACTTTGTTCTTGATACGTATTCGTTCTTGATACGTATTCTCCCATGAATATCCTTATGAAAGTATATACGTCTACTTGATTTTGCACACATGTTTCGGTTCATTTGTACCTGCTCTAACCCTCACGAATGAACTAACGAGAGTTTAGGTTTACTAGGTAAAACATACAGACAGCAAACATATCAGTTTGTCTTTTTACATTTTTCTAAAAATGTGTTGCACTTTTAAAAGTAAAAAGTATTTAACTCATAACTTCCTCAAATCCATTGGCCTAAAAGGCCATGTAAAAACGTTTTATTTCTTATCAATATGTGCCATCTGAGACCACAGAGGGTGCGAAAAGCTCATACATAACAACACTGCTTGTAAAGACTTTCTTGTTGAAAGGACCCTAAGGATACGTCCCCAGGCACTGCGCGCACACGCGTGTCGGAGCGCCCGGCTGCGCGTGCACCAGTTTCTGCTGTGGTCTAGGGGTCGCGATGGGACACGCGTTTTGTAAGTCAGAGAAGAGCAGGGGAGCAAAGACAAGATCTAGGCTACAGCCCCCGCGGAGGCGTGGCCACGATGTGACGTGGCTGGTTCGCCCTCATTGGCTGAACCACTGTCACGCCGTGGCCAAAAGACAAAAATCTTGCCTTTTTGGAAAGGTGGTCGCGCATCGTGCTTTCTGCAGGAGCGCACAGGGAGTGACTGGGGACGGCCCAATAGAGGGCCGTATCTTGTTTGCGACCACGCACGCCATAGCGTGCACAGCCACGAGCAGTGGGGACACGGCCTAAGAGTTTCAAAACCGTTCCACTACTTGTTGGTCCAATAAAGGGTATCTTACCCCCTACTCCCTCTCCCTCCTTTGTTACTACATGGAAGAAAGGACCAACACGGCTACCCACCCCTCTTTGCTTGTTGAAAGTTGAAGGCATCGCCTTCTAAAACATTATTTGGTTGTGTATTTTCAATTTGGTTAGTTGTTATCTTTCTTTCATACAGGTTTTAACATTGAAATAAAAAATACTGTATTCATTCACCATTGGGTGTAACAGCAGCATTTATGAGCAGGCCAAGAGCTGGTTTTATAATTGTCATTTATCATTGCATGTGTTACTCGGTTGAATAGGACCTTTTATTTTTTGGGGGACCCCTTTAGTATAAAGAACTGTCTGGAAAACCAACATAACGCATGAAATCACCTCCGCTAATTTACATGTGCAATTTCGAGTATCTGAATATTTTCCATCCACCCTCACTTTCTAACTAGTTTGCTAACCATCGTCTTCTTACCATCTTTACCATCGTAAAACTTACTTAGGTAAAGAAAAGCTATAACGTATGAGACTTGACAGTAACGCATATTTCATTGTTAACAGGTATCCGTGAGAACACAAAGATGGAAATCCTCTACATATTGGTCCCCAGTATTGCAATCCCCTTGGTCATCGCCTGCCTCTTCTTCTTAGTCTGTATGTGCAGAAACAAACAGAAGGCATCGGAAGGGACACCCCAGCGTCGGCAGCTCATGGCCTCGCCAAGCCAGGACATGGAAATGCCACTTATGAACCAGCACAAACAACCGGTATTCCTATATATCATTTAATAATAATGTTGCCTGTTGCATGGATTCATAAACGATAACAACCATTAAGAGGAGGATTTCACAATTCTAACACACTAAACCTTTTCTGTGTTTAAAAGGAAGGAATCTCAGGAAAACAAGTCTTAGTACACTTGAAAAATGACCACTACTTAGAAACCATTAATTTTAGGAAGGGCTGTTCTGTTGGCTCTTACTGTAAATTATAGGGAAGGTTGAGCACTACTCAAAATCAACATCTCAAGCACTGCAATAGTCGGTTGTTGGGGGATTTATTAAGCTTTCTCAAAGGAGACGGAACTTTTGGTGTTGAAAAGTTCACATCCTACATCCAAGGTTGCATTTTTACAAGGTAAAGTGGAGGATTAAATAATGCATAGCATCTTTTCTGCTTCATCATTTGCATCCGTAACTAGTATTCTAAGTGTTCAGTAAACGGAATCACCGTTTACAGATAAGCATGCCACACATATATATTGTATCTGTGACCAATCATCATGTTTACATCTATGATCCAAAAAAGTATCTGTTTATGTCTCAAATATTTCACTGTGCAATAATTTGTGTATGTACGTTACATTATTGTCTATTTTTATTTTAGACCAAAGTAAAAGAGATAAACCTGTCCACTGTGAGGTTCATGGAAGAGCTAGGAGAAGATCGTTTTGGAAAAGTGTACAAGGGACATCTCTTTGGGGTTGCACCAGGGGAACAGACACAAACTGTTGCTATCAAGACCCTAAAAGACAAAGTAGAAGTGGCACTTCGGGAAGAATTCAAGCATGAAGCCATGATGAGGTCAAGGCTTCAACACCCAAATGTTGTTTGCCTTCTTGGTACAGTAACCAAAGAGCAGCCCATGAGCATGATATTTAACTACTCTTCACTTAGTGACCTCCACGAGTTTCTGGTCATGAGATCTCCCCATTCTGATGTGGGCAGCACAGATGATGATAAGACTGTAAAGTCCACTTTGGAGCCAGCTGATTTTCTTCACATTGTGACACAAATAGCAGCAGGAATGGAGTACCTCTCAAGTCACCACGTTGTTCACAAAGATCTGGCCACCAGAAATATTTTGGTGTTTGATAAGCTTAGCATTAAAATATCTGATCTTGGGCTCTTTCGAGATGTATATTCGGCAGACTACTATAAACTGGTGGGAAATTCCCTTCTTCCTATACGATGGATGTCCCCAGAAGCAATCATGTATGGCCAGTGCTCTATTGATTCTGATATATGGTCCTATGGAGTAATGACATGGGAAATTTTCAGCTACGGCCTACAGCCATACTGTGGTTATTCCAACCAGGATGTCATTGAAATGGTAAGGAACCATCAGGTGCTACCATGTCCAGATGACTGCCCCGCATGGATATACACCATGATGCTCGAATGCTGGAATGAATTCCCAGCTAGAAGACCTAGATTCAAGGACATTCACACAAGACTAAGAACATGGGAAAATATGTCTAACTATAATAGTTCTGCACAAACCTCTGGGGCAAGCAATACCACGCAGACTAGTTCTCTTAGCACCAGTCCAGTTAGCAATGTCAGCAATGCTAGGTATGTTGGACCAAAGCAGAAAGTCCAGCAATTTCCACAACCACAGTATATACCAATGAAAGGACAAATTAGACCCATGGTGCCTCCTCCACAGCTTTACATTCCCGTCAATGGCTATCAACAGATGGCAGCTTATTTTTATCCAGTCCAAATACCGATGCAAATGGCTCCTCAGCAAATGCCACCACAGATGATTCCAAAACCTGGATCTCATCATAGCGGGAGTGGTTCCACCAGTACAGGATATGTCACGACAGCACCATCAAATAATTCCATGGCAGACAGAGTCGCTCTGCTTGCAGATGGCACCGATGAAGTGCATATAACGGCAGAAGATGTATCACAAAATCATGTCCAAGAAGAAGAAGGCTCTGTACCAGAGACGGAATTACTAGGCGATAATGAAACACCTCGGTTAGATGAAGCAGATATTCAGTCAGAAGCTTAAAATTAATTGTGTTAACTTGGAAGACTTCTACAAGACTTGAATAGAATACAGATAACTTAACCTGCAGCTGGACAACCGAATGACATCGTGCCTATAATCAAAGTTGAATTTAATATTTGAGCCATTAACAGTGAATTGATTTCATTTGGCGTTGTCCGCAGTAGTGCATACCCTTCTTTACAGATATTTGTAATTCATAAGAATGTTGAAGGTACACTACTTGAAAATGTAATGTACTGTTGCTATGCAACAGTCGGCTAAGTAGCAGTGCACATCATATGTAACCGAGACTGTGATTGTAAATTTAGTGAAACGTGCCCATGTCACTGTTTAGGGAAACAAGGTATTTGACTCACATCATAGCCCTGGGAGTATTTTGAATACCTCTGGTATGCATCTCACAGAGGAATCGTGTTGAACCATAAGGAACACCAGCCTGGTCTATGGGGTACAGCATATGGGGAAACTGAAATGTAACAAGATGAGAAGAATAACCTGTGCTTCTGTTTTTTGGGAAAGGGGAGGGACCCCTTCTCTATTTCTAATTAAGTGTCACTAGGTGTAATTAATCTCTATAAAAACAACAGGTCATGGTAATAGGAAACCAAAAGAAGAAAATGGTGTACCATGCACTAACTTATAAAGAAAATGATCTTGTCATGCATATCTTTTTGTTGAAGAGAACAAAAAGCCTGTTTTAGAATTTTTTTTTTTTTTAGCTTAGTTTTTAACTAGACTTGAAAACTACGATAAAAAAAAAATACAGTATCACTTTTTGCCTTAGCAGATTGTGAGATATTGTTATGCGTTGAATTGGAGCACATTGCAATTGAATCTGCTCACGCACTAAATGGGTTTTCTTAGCTATCTTTTTAGTCCAAAATAAATGTTTGAGTTCTAAACAGAAATGAAGCAGTATTGTACAAAATCCTGTTTTAGTTGTTTTTTACAAAATAAATCATGTACAGACTTTAAAATGTAATTTATGTTTTATTACCTTCTTATATACCTTTTCTTTTATAAATTGAAGTATTTTGATCCTTGGAAAGAATGCCTTTATAATTTAACAGTTTACAATATCCACTTTGGTACCTTTTTATTGTATAATTTTAGGTTTTCTTTTTTAAAATGTAAAATGTGTAAACAGGTCAATTCATTTCATGCCTTTACTTCTGTAAAACTCACAAGCAACACACATTGTTGCAGCCCAGTGCACCCTATAGTTTAATGTTGTAAATCCAGATACAGTACAATAAGTATCTAATAAAGGTGACGCAGAACATTTGGCTACGCAAATCTTTGATATTTCTTTATAAGCATTTAAATATGTAAAGGAGCAAATCTGCTCCAAACCAAGATTGAGCTAAACACATCATATTTAAGAGTGACCAGTTGCAAAAAAAATATAACCTCTTCTTAAGTTACCATTTTAGCTTTAATCATTGACTCAATATCAGTGACACTATATATTTATCTCCCACAATCCTCTGCTTCTGTCATTCTCACTGTTTATTGGCTATCCATTGAAAGTAAGGACAGTGATATTATCAGACATGAATTATAAAGTGTCAACTGATTAATCCCTGATGAATGTGCATGTTGCACTGAAACGTTGGATGCTGCTGGTATGATGACTCTTTTTAGTCATTAAATCACCTTTTTTTATTTATCTATTTTTGGTGTGCTTGACTACCTTGTTCAACTCATTCTATCCGCCATATTGTTATACCACAGACAGGGCTCTTATCCCCCACTTTGAAATAGTTAAGACAGTTTAGGAGTGGCCTGCGGGTGGGGATCTTTTAAAGGTTCAGTCCCGGCTAGTTTGTAAAACGCCATATTCTGAAAACCACGTAACATTCAAATTATATTCTTTAACGAGATGTAATCATACTGAACGCAAACATTTGGCTGTTTGACAACCTCTCCCCCGTCCTGAATGGGGGTGGGGTGGGATATGTCAATGATGTGTTTCCTCAGCCTCTAGGTTTCTTTGCCCATGCTAAGGGATGAATAATGATAAGGATGGAGGGGAGAGCGGGCTTTGCCTGTGTAAACTTCTGTTCAGCCCACAGCAATGTTATACAAAGGGAGTGGGTAGAGGAAATCAGACCCTCAGGTTTCTTAGCAATATGTTCCCAAACTCATGTTAGACAATTATTAAAAAATACTTATTCTTGAAACAAAAAAATGGCAGTCACCATTTCACCATCCAGTCACCATTCAACTGCCATTGGTTCATGTTGGTCCTAAAAGGCTGTGCACCTTTAAAAGACGAGGAAAACAAAATTGCTTGCACATTTGAAGAGTTTGTGGCATTGTATATACCTGAAAATAATACGCTACAATTCATACCTCAAAAGGTAAAGAACTGCTTTCTAATTGGATAAAACATATCACATGATCACACAAATTTAAGGGCCCTAAAAAATTTTATTTTTGACGCACAACAGTTCTTCTCATTTTTTACCAAATTTAAAGTATTTCTTTTATTTTCTACACCTTTTTAGCAAATTAAATTGCAGTTTATTGTACATAAAGAAGGCAATAAACACCAGTGATTCATGTAACATTATCTCCGATAGTGACAGGGAGTATAGCCAATTTTATTAGTCGTAAACAGGCACTACAGTATTTGATAGCATCAAACAGTGCCCATACAGGAGAAGCCCAGTTGACTGCAATAGAATGGAGCGCTTCATATATATATATATATATATATATATATATATGCGTGTGTGTGTATATATGTATATATATATATATATATATTGTGTGTGTTAGTATATATATCTATATATATATATATCTATATACTAGCTTTTGTGCTCGGCTTCGCCCAGGGAATTTAATATTGAATACGTGTCCGTCTCCCCCCCCCCCCCTGCTGCTGGCTGTAGTGCGGGGTGAGATTTTTCTCTGTCTGTGTGTGTCTGTCTGTCTATATGTATGTGTGTCTCCTCCCGCTGTCGGAACATGGCCCCGCCACCCTCCCCCCCCCCCCCCCCCACTGGCGGCACATCTCCGCGCGCTGCTGTTGCATGTCCCCTCGCTGCTGGCACATCAAAACCCGCCCCACCCCCCCCCTCGTTGGTACATCTCCCCTCGCTGGTGGCACATTTTCCCGGTGCGCTCCCCCCCGTTGATAAATCTCCCCGCTGCTGGCACATGTCGTCCCCGTCAATGCTGGTACATCTCCCCCTGCTAGCTGGCACATCTCCCCCCCTGCTGGTACATCTCCCCCTGCTATATGGCACATCTCCCCCCGCTAGCTGACACATCTCTCCCCCCCCCCCCTCTGGCACATCTCCCCCGCACATCTCACATCACACACACCAGTGATTCACAACCTTTTTTGTTTGGAGGAACCCTTTAAGTGTTTCGTAAAATTTTGGGGAACCCCTATCTGGATGACACATGTTAGACAGGGGTAAATCACAAAATAGACGGGTAAAGCAGTAGGGGTAATAAATAATAACTAACTCATACTTTTGAATAAAGAATGTGTATATATTTTGTAATGATTTTGGTTTAAACATCACCCCCCCTGTATCTCACATCACCCCCCACGGATCGATCTCTCTCTCTCTCCCCCTCTCTCATCTCCCTTCTCTCTCATCTCCCTCCTTCTCTCTCCTCTCTCCCTCCTTCTATCCCCCTCCCTCCTCTGTCCTCTCCCCTTTCTCCTCTCCTTCCTTCTCTCTCCTCTCCTCCCTTCTCTCTCCTCTCGTCCCTTCTCTCTCCTCTTCCTTCCTTCTCTCTCCTCTCCCTCTCACACACATGTCACACACACACACACACACACTGTCTGGCAAACGTTTACAGAAGAAGCAGCCCATTCCCCCCCCCCCCATGTATCTCACAGATCAAGCTCTCCCATCCCATACCTCAGGCAGCAGGAGGCTTGAGTCAGCGCGCTCCTAGGAGAGGAGGGAGGGAAGGGGGAGGAGGAGAGCCAGGGGCTGCAGTGAGTGTGGACGGCCAGGCAGAACCCCTGGGAATGCTCCACGGAGCTCTGGTTGAGAATCACTGACACACACAGCACCGATCTAGGCAAGGACACGCCCCCTCCCTTAGCCACGCCCCCTGCTCCAGCTCTAACAGAATTGCTGGACAGTCGAGTGAAACTTAGAATGTCCATAATTTGGGAGGTGAGTGACATTGGAAGCTCAAAATAGTTGCGTTGACCTACAAATCCGCAGCAGAATGTACAGAGAAAGTTTCGTTGTGCTACGTGGTGCCATTTGTGAGATATCGATGCTTCTGACATACAAACAAACAGACGAAATCCAACTTAGAATTATAGTATATATAT